>NC_082397.1:7320626-7365626 GCF_031168955.1 Gadus macrocephalus
ACACACACACACACACACACACACACACACACACACACACACACACACACACACACACACACACACACACAAAGAGCAAGACCAGCTCATTTGATGTCAACCCCTCAGCTACTTCACTGAGAACATGTGTCAAATTCAAACACAAAAGAAACACAAGTATCTATTCAAAATGCGTGTTATTTGTATCGTTGTTATGTAATTCTCATTATTGTCCCTGAAGTGCTACAAAAAATGTAAACACAAAAAATAAACCTCTATTCTGTTTTATATTTTTATGAACACATAAGAAGTATACGGTAACCTCACTTATTTTATGCATACATATGCACAAACCTATAATCTCTTACATTTATGACCACGCGAAGATGTTAATAACAATTAGTGCATTCAACAATGTATCGACACACTTAGGGTTAACACACACACACACACACACACACACACACACACACACACACACACACACACACACACACACACACACACACACACACACACACACACACGAATGTTTGACTTCAAAATAACCAACAATCATCTGCTCTTTGATATTAAACTCCCAAGAATATTATCATATTTATACTTATCAATTACAACTCCCAAATTATTTAACAACAAGACCATTTGCATTGCTTGCAGAAAGTAGGCCACACCGCACCAGTAAACAAGGCAGGATCTGAAGTGGTCTACACTACTGTGAACACCGACGGTACCTCTCCAACAGAGCGCTGAAGCACAGAGCCCGGTCGAGGCCTGCGAGTGTGGGCACTTGCCTCCATGAATGGATTCCTTGTGTCATGCATGGCCTCCCTGTCCATCCTTTACCTTCCCCAGGAAGAGAGATACAGATGGGAGTCCATGCATTGGCCGGGGGTTGTGGAAATATATACAGCCTGCAGCCCTGCAACATCAACTCTGTTTCCGCAAGAAAACATGAAAAGCTGGATAAAGTCAAAGCTTCTCAGGGATCTTTAACGGAAACAGAGTTGATGTTGCAGACTGCGATTGATTCACGACGCCAGAATAAAGCAGTGGTTTTGAGTTATATCAGAACAAAGCGGGTGTGACGGATCCCTTTAAAGGGACACTCCCACACTGCTCTTAAAGCACTCCTTCTCTCCTCGCTGGGCGAGAGGCTTCAGGAAGGTAAGAGGGCTGTTCTTTTGCCTAACAGCCCGTGTGCTCAGGGTGACTTTGTGGGTTGTCGGTCGGATGCTTTGCTGCCAGCAGGAGGTCAGGTGCTCTGTGATGATGGTCAATTCTTCCTGAGCAACGTCACTGCATGGCGTCACAGTCTGCGTGGGGCGTTGGAGCATGGACGGACTCTGCAGGGTTGAGTCCACCGGACTCTGAAACCTCCCATGTCCCCCGGCACATATGGCTTCTCACACACATCAAACCACACCCAGGGTGTGTGTGGCTCCTCCATGGCAGGGCTTCCTGACTTTTACTGTTGTATGCAGCCCTGCAGGTCATCAACAACATCAGTGTGGCTCGAGTACCCCTTCTTAATGACATAATACTATTACCCTTTAGCATCATTATTATTATGTAGGTGCCTAGCCATACTGGAAGAAGCAGAAATGTCAATTTCTGGCATTAAGTTATGGATCAGCAGGCAACAATCATATAGTATAATATTTGTGTGTGTGTGTGTGTGTGTGTGTGTGTGTGTGTGTGTGTGTGTGTGTGTGGGTGTGTGTGAGTTTGTGTGTGTGTGTGTGTTGTGGCATCCCGCCACGTGGTCCCCGGCCTGGACGGGCCCGGGGTACCGTAGAGGACGGGGTGTACCACCCCCACCCACCAGCCGGCGAGAGAGAGCAGCCCTTTCGGCACCCCAATCAGGGTGATTGGGGGACACCTGGCCGAAAGCACGGGGGCCATTTTAAAAGGAGGCACAGCACAGCACAGCACGGGTCGGGAGCAGGAAGGAAGGGCTCGTGGCAAGGAGAGAGCCTAGAGGCCCACGGAGGCCCTAGAGACCGCGACTCCTTCTTTGGTTTGATTGTTTCGTTGTTGTTACGTTGATGTTAAATAAATGCCTGAAATGGCTAAAACCCCACAGCCAAGCAAGTTTTGTCAGTGGAACCCGGCTCATTCAAGGAGCGGGTTACCACATATGGTGGAGAATGCAGGCACGAAGATCCCACTACGACCCCCTGCAAGAGACGCTGCTGCCGCCGCAAGAGACGCTGCTGCCGCCGCAAGAGACGCCGCCGCCGCCGCAAGGGACGCTGCCGCTGCCGCAAGGGACGCCGCCGCCGCCGCCGCAAGGGACGCCGCCGCCGCCGCCGCAAGGGACGCCGCCGCCGCCGCCGCAAGGGACGTCGCCGCCGCCGCCGCAAGGGACGCCGCCGCCGCCGCAAGGGACGCCGCCGCCGCAGCGGGAGAGAAGGCCGCAGCGCGAGGCCGGGACGGGGCTGCGCCGCCGGCCGGCGCGGACGTGGGGACGGGTCGGCCCTGTATGCTGGCGACCTGCTGGGCGCAGGGAACATCTGGTAGTCCGACCATCCCGGTGCGGGTGATGAACCAGGACACGCAGGCCCTCCTGGACACCGGCAGTGCGGTTACCCTCCTTCGCCCCGACCTGGCGGGTGGGAAGGCAGGGGAGCCGATGGAGGTGGCCTGCGTCCACGGGGACACCCGGACCTACCCCACGTGTCACGTGGTTGTCCGCACCACACACGGTGTGTTTACGATCCGGGCGGGGATTGTCCCCCACCTACCGGTCCCCGTGGTAATCGGGAGGGACTGTCCGACTTTCCGCCGGTGGTGGGACCCGGTACTAGAGTCCCGGGGCAGGAGAGATGCGGTCGCCGCCGCGGCAGGAGAGGCAGCTGCCGCCGGCGCAGCGGGAGACGAAGCGGCGGGAGACGAAGCGGCGGGAGACGAAGCGGCGGGAGACGAGGCGGCGGGAGACGAGGCGGCCGGAGACGACGCTGCCGGAGACGACGCTGCCGGAGACGACGCGAGGGACGCAGCCGGCGCCGCAGGAGACACCCGGCCCCGGCGAGACACCATCCTGGGCGGGTCCCTCGGCTACCTGGGGCTTGGTCAAAGGGTGGAGGAGTGTGGCATCCCGCCACGTGGTCCCCGGCCTGGACGGGCCCGGGGTACCGTAGAGGACGGGGTGTACCACCCCCACCCACCAGCCGGCGAGAGAGAGCAGCCCTTTCGGCACCCCAATCAGGGTGATTGGGGGACACCTGGCCGAAAGCACGGGGGCCATTTTAAAAGGAGGCACAGCACAGCACAGCACGGGTCGGGAGCAGGAAGGAAGGGCTCGTGGCAAGGAGAGAGCCTAGAGGCCCACGGAGGCCCTAGAGACCGCGACTCCTTCTTTGGTTTGATTGTTTCGTTGTTACGTTGATGTTAAATAAATGCCTGAAATGGCTAAAACCCCACAGCCAAGCAAGTTTTGTCAGTGGAACCCGGGTCATTCAAGGAGCGGGTTACCACAGTGTGTTTGTATGAATATGCAATTCTGTATTGTGGGACAGATTAGTCCGGAGTAAGTAAAACAGTTCCATTAAAGGATACCTTGCATCGACACTAAACGTCTGCATGCGACGTAGACAAATGATTAGTTCAATACGTGGAAAGTAGTGTGTGTGTGTGTGTGTGTCTATACCACTCAATGTTATTGTTGTCTTGGCGCTATTGGCAGTGCCGGCTTCATAAATCACCAGGAAGCTACTGGGGCAAAGCAGGCCCCTCCCCCCGACTCCACTCCCCCCCCCCCCCCCCCCACCTCGCTTTCATCCTCCCATCTTTCTCTGTTTCCGCTCTTTCTTCAACATTCACCCCAAAACCACACGCGTGCACACACACACACACACACACAGACACACACACAGACACACACACACACACACACGCACACATGTGCACACACACACACACACAGACACACACACACACGCACACATGTGCACACACACACACACACACGCACACACACACACACACACACACACACACCTTTCAAGCATTGACTTCATCATCGCCTCGTCAAACATGGCAGCAGCTCTGCCCAAACACGGACATGCAGTGTGAATTGTTTCCTGGTTTTCTCAATGGGGACTGACCTCAATAGAACATGAATGAGAGTAACATTGACTTAGTTTAATGAGTGGACTTTTGCAGCACAACACAGCACACCCATATCCTCTTGCCTGACATAGCAATTACCATGTAATCCTTCAGAAGATTATGTCATCCAAAGGTTATGTTTTTTGATGGATGTCATTAGGTTGCAGGTAGGAGCCAGGCCTGTTCAGCTCAGGGTGGCCTACTGGGAGACCTGAGACCTTGTGGGTGGAACGCAGAACAGCCCTCGCCAGCCATGGGCTATCCTGCCCCAGATATCATGCTAACATGATGCTAACATGGTTCTACAATGCTGAGTAAAGCATCCGTTACCAAAATCCTTTGTCAAATTTGCTTTGTCTGCCGAAAAGCATTTATCCTCGGAGCGCTCTTACCACGAATATAAACAAAAGCAATAACACTTTGCGCATCGCGTAAGAACTAATTATGAAGTCTAGACAAATAACCTGTGAATGGCGACACATTCACTTTGCAAAACAATTGTATCGGTAAGGGATGTTTAAGTGAAGCCAGGAGAGACATTAAGGCAAGAGGAAAAACGAAGGATGCTTCTTCCCTGAAGTGGTGAGGAAGACGTGTCTCCCGCAGGGATGAAGGCACCGTGAGGTCCCTGTCTGTCAATAGTGTCGTTGGGGCGCTAATGTTCCAAGAATAGCGTGGATCCCAAGCTGACGGCCACACATCTGTGGCCCGCTGTCTCCTCGGATTTAGAGGTGAATCACACACACACACATACATACAAGCACACACACACTTTAACATGGGCGAGATATTTTACCGTCGGAGGGAGATAGGATAAGATATGGAAGGAAGGAAGGAAGGAAGGGAGGAAAGAAAGGAACAGAGAAGTGAGTTTGATACTCTGTCGACCGAGAGAAAAGCAAGAAACGGAGAGCACCTAAAGGAGGGAGATGGGTGAGGTGAATGAAAGGTGAGTGAAGCAGAACGGGAAAGAAAGACCACATGAACAACACACAAACTAATGGAGAGGGAACAGATAGAGAAGGGGAGAAAGAGAGAGCGAGAGCGTCACTATGGGACCAACGGCAGACAACAGACAGCTGCCAGTGTGGATCAGGGTCTCAGGCAGCTCAGTGTCTCTGTTACCCCCAGGTCTCATGGAGACCAACTTAGTAGTACACACACACACACACACACACACACACACACACACACACACACAAACACAAAGGCAATCTCACGCTTTGACTCACACACACGCTCATCCTCTCTTTTACTCTCAATTTTTCTCACACACGCAAACAATTGCACACACACACACACACACACACACACACACACACACACACACACACACACACACACACACACACACACACACACACACACACACACACTCTGAGAATCTTTCGTTATATTTCTCTTGCACACACACGCTCATCCTCACTTTTACTCTCTTTTATTCTTTGAGGTCAAACTAATGTTAATGTTATATTAAACTTCAGTCAGGTTGCGTCACCACAAAGCCTCCCAGTCAGGTGTAATGGACGAAAATCTTAGTTAAGTTTGCACACTGGGATGGGACCACTCCTGAGTAGAGCAGTCCACAGATGAGTCAACAACCATTACAATCAAGGACAACTAGGTGTAAGCTCAAAAAGGATTTGACACAATGCATGCTAAAGTGTAATGCATGCCATGGTAATGATGATCATGACAGTAATATATAAGCAGTTTGTGAGACAGAGAGAGAGACAGAGACAGAGACACACACACACACACACACACACACACACACACACACACACACACACACACACACACACACACACACACACACACACACACACACACACACACACACACACACACACACACACACACACACACACACACACACACACACACACACCATGGTCGGTACCATGGTCAGCGCCAGGCGTTGCGACGTAACGTCACGCAATGCGCGACAGAGCAGATGATATCCAAGGCACTGCTTCAACATAATTCACAACAACTTCAACAGTGGTCCTAGTGGCCGGTTCCGTTCCAGCTGCGCATTAATTCTTCACACAATACGCTCCAGTGCCGCGGAGCAGCGGTAGTAGGCCTCTAGAGTTACAGTGAGTGAGTAGCCGTTTTGGTTCCTCCTCGACTTCCCACCCAAGTGATGGGGAGTGAGTGGGATACTGGGGTTGAGCCTCCTAACTCGGTCCACGCACTTTCGGATGAACCCTCGCCAGATGTATGCTGTAACGTGTTGATACAACGTCTGTCCAATATATTGATATCAAAGTTAAACAATACAATGGCATATTTTATCCTCTGGCGCTAATGCCGGTCATGTAGAAACTACGAGCGCACTGTTGGCCAACCATAAACGACCCAGTGGAGCGGGCGGCACACGACGCACCCCGTGGAACGGACGCGGATCCATCCCTGCATCGCGTGACCCGTCCCGCTACGACGCTGCACGGGACCCCGCTCTGACCGGCCAGCGCTCCTACTAGGCTACGGGCCAATCGCATGAGATAGAATAACGAATTGGACACCGGCTGTGATTATCTCCATGAGTTTATTGGAGCAAGTATTCGCATTAAGTTGGCGGCCAGTCTCGGTTGTAGATGCGTTACGAGTGACACCGTGGGTTTCTCTGGCCATTCGGCCAAGTTGTGCTGCTGTTACCTCACCGTTAGGCCCCAGGGCTTGACCAGAGGACAAAACAATAACCCCTCATCACGAAAGAACCGCTGAGTTTGAAGCAGGCCCTGACAGCAAGCAATAACATACCGGGCTTTAGTGACTAGTCAGCTCTTGGAACAAGGCCGGTTGTTCTCGCTTCAAACCCCCAGTATTTAGCAGGATGCCCCCACATACAGATGATGCGGCTCCGGTGTAGCCCACTGTTAAGCTTTGGCTGTTTACTTTATAGATGAGAAACGCGAATGCGCCCGCGATCACTGCAGCACCCTGCACCCAAATGCAGGGCCGGCGTCCCTGAAACACCCTGCACGAAAAAAAACACACACAGCACCTTGCCTATATACCGCACAAAACAATATGGACCAGACCCCCAACCCCCCTCCCCCCGCTACCTTTTTATAAAAGAGTAACCGTGCAATTTCAGCCGGACTTTACCTGCAGCGTCGCTATCAATCGTGGGGTTGTTTAATCCACCAACACAGAAGGCGTTCGGTTGAATCGATGAGAAGACGGTTATCAATGGAGCGGCAGCAGCAGCGGGCGAACGGCGAAGACATGCACTTCGCTCCTATTCCTTTAAGCTCGCATCGCTGAGTCAAGGAAGCCAGCCGCTGATCGACGATCAGTCCTCACTGGCGTGGACGACGATGGCGATCTGTCGTGAGCGACGGACGTCAGGTGCAGCGGCCCGTCATGTGCATCAAAACGTGGCGGTACCCATGGATGGTGCTGTATAGGCTAGTAGCACGAGCAGCAGCAGCAGCCGGCAGGAGATGCTCTTGATATTAAGGACGCGAGCATCAGTGCGGCGGTGCACGAGAGAGAGAGAGAGAGAGAGAGAGAGAGAGAGAGAGAGAGAGAGAGAGAGAGAGAGAGAGAGAGAGAGAGAGAGAATAAAGAGGGATGGAAGGGAGAGAGAGAGAGATGGGGGAGAGAGAGAGAGAACGAAAGAAAAAGAGAATAAAGAGAAAGCTGGAAGGGAGAGAAATAGAGTAATAGAGAGAGACAGAGGGAGAGCGAAGCGAGAGAGACGCACGCACTATCTGGCACGCGCAAGCAAGCAACAACAAATTTGAACACCAGATACATAAATAAATATTTATATCGATATTTATATTTATATATATACGCATTTTAATTTATATAACCGCAATTTACAGAACTACAGCCATCAGTTGTCACCATTCGGGTCTTATGGTAACTTAAATTATAGCCTACTGTATTTTGTCGGATGCTTTTGCATTAATTCCTCTAAAAATAAAAATAAACATAGCAAAGCGGCAACAGCATAATCTCATATCTATATTAATGTTAACGGAGAAGAAGAGAAGGTAAAGGACCATGAATATCGACGCCTTCCCTTTAATGTCACTCTTCAGGGGCGGGGCCAAATGCGCTTTCCGGAAGTGCTTCGGTTTCGTTATCTGAAGGGGCGTTACTTCAGATGTCAAACGTGCCCTTCGCGTAGCGAAAGTAACTTTTTCCCAACACCTTCAAGTTGATCGCCAATCGTGCAAAGTCGTCACTTTGCGTCGTAGCTCACCGACTGCACACCGTGACGATGTCTGACTCGGTGAAGAACGTGGCCGTGTTCGGCGGAACGGGCATGACCGGTGCAGCCACCGTTTCCCTGGCTGCGGCAGAAGGTAAGGACTCAAGGAGGGTACCCCTAAGGATATCCATAAGGACTCCCTGAAGGATACCACTGTTTACAGAAGATAGAGGATCAAACGTCAGTCGTTTTGTTAAGTTGTTATAGTGCAAGAGACTGCGCAGGAACATAGAGATCAGACTGTACAGAACATGCTTGCAGCAGCATTTAAAAATGAACTGTGAAGTAATGGACGGGATGATGTGAAAGATGCGATCAGATCAGTGAGGTAACGCGTCATAAATAATGCTCATGGTATTATTGTTAAACTGCACCGATTTGATCACATTCAACCGTCTTTAACAGATGCACGCAACACATGCAAGGTATCAACAACTCTGTACATACACAAAAAACAATGTACAGAGGCCTACTCATGTGTTAATTTACAACTGTAAATGTGAATGTGTTTACTGCAACTCCAAGAAAACATTTGGACACTGTGTGTAACACGTGTATGTGGTATACTCTCTCACTATGATAACAATTGGAGAGCTTAATATAAAATTATTAAATATTTAATTCCCAGCATTCTTAACGCAGCCCATTTACACATTAATCACATTTATTTTGAAGTAGGCCAATGCTATGGTATTCCACCGTTTTAATCGATCAAAGTTCTTTATGAAAAACGTTGTTACAACGTTATAATGTTTTACATCATAGGTAGGCCTATAAAGGTGTAAAGATCAATTGGATTGATTACTTTTATCAGCAGTTCACAAACTGTAAACATTTCCATGAACTCATTGTTGCCTTGTCCTGTGTTTGATAATCAACATGTTGCCAACAGCTGGATGAGGTAGGCTCTGGGTTGAAGGGGTACCCGACAACCGGGGAGGAGGGTCACTGGGGAGTTTGGGGGTCACTGCTAGATTGGCAGATCATCAGTCTACATGGCTCAAATGCAAACAAATAATATTAATAATTACTCATTAACTAATAATAAAATGAATAACTAAAGAGCCTTTCTAGGGACCAAAGGGTGCTTTAAACATGGCGGACAAAACAAAATATGTATAATATTAATACAAGAACAGAAAATTGTTAGCATTTCCATTGCCTTCCCACTTTGTCACAACTGGTCAAAATAAAAATGCAGCGTCATGTTGGCTGTTAAGGGCCAGACTAGTGCGTTCTGCTGACTCATGCTAGCTCTCACAGCAGATCTCACAGCAGATGCTCCTCCCAACAACAATCTCACACAATCTCCCCCATGCAGAAGGGGTGTGTTGGCCCTCCCGAGGTGTGGGAGATTCTAGCTGGTTTCAGTTGGGACACGGGTTGGTAAAAATGTATTTAAAGAGGACCCCCCCCCCCCTTCCAGGGTACAACGTGACGGTGCTCGTGCGGGACCCCAAGCGGCTCCCAGAGGGCCACAAGGCCTCCAGGGTGGTGGTGGGAGACGTGACCAACCGGGCCGACGTGCAGAAGACCCTGGAGGGCCAGGACGCCGTCATCATCGTCTTGGGAACCCGCACAGACCTCAGTGAGCTTGGACTATACACAGAACCATAAACATTTATACGTTTCCCTAACTCAAACCTTGTTTTTACCTTCACTCTCTCCGTTTAGACGTCAACGGATGTGTGAAACAGAGAAATTATCTCTGAATAAAGTTGACCCGTACAATATCAAGTGATTTCATAATGAAGTTACTCAGTTACGACTGTTCTTTATTCTGCTCTGTTTGCGGTTTGTATGGCATGGGTGTAATGCTGCATTTAATCCACTAGGAGGCAGCAAAGTGACTTCTTATGTTGGGTTGGACAATCAATCGTTTGTTTTATTCTTGTCCTATTAATCAACCTGGTTCTTAGATCTTTATGTACCGTATTTGTTTCTATTTTTTAAGCCTATGAAGACAATATATAGTCATTATTATCTCATATTATTGCGAAATGTAATTAACCAGGCTTGCCCGGTTATCATAATTTCGATCAAATTCTTGACATATTGAAATCGGGTCCTTTCAACCTGTGATAGGTACATTTCCATGGCAATACGTTTCCTCTGTCAGTGTTGTACCTTATGGCCGTAACTTGATCATGTGAGCCTAACCCTCCCTGCTTGGCCCGGTGTCTCTCCACTCTCCAGGCCCGACCACCATGATGTCCGAGGGTACCAGGAACATCGTGGAGTCCATGAGGGCTCGTGGGATCTCCAAGGTGATTGGCTGCATGTCAGGTAGGACCACCACCACCGCGCCCTCACCCCCTTCCAAGACACTGAGATTAAACAGCATTCTGACCAGGGTTTTCAGTGAAGAATACCAGACATTAGATTAGAGTGCCACACTAGACTTTAAACCATGGCGGTTGGTTGGAATGTTTTCAGGGGAAGTGCCTTATGCCGCGTTTCCACTGCAGGGTGCGGTACGGTGCGGTTCGCCTCAGTCCGGTAGGGAGGGGGCGGTATAGCCCAGCTCAGTTCCAAGGTTGCGTTTCCACCGCCGACAGTACCCTTAATGGTAGGCCGGATGTCGATTGCCGCGGCAGCTACGTAAACATCGTGACATCATAGCAGCGCGACACAGTGTAGCCTGCTCAATAAAAACAATGGAAAAGATGAACGCTACACATTAAACCAAGAGCTACCATGGAAGTCGTCCAGCAACAGTTCCTGGCCTTTATGCTTTTCATATGGCAGTTAATCAACTTCCGAATGCAAGCCATTCGGAAGCAAACTTCCGAACGAAGTTTGTTTGTTTTTATCCCCACGTCGCCCGGAAGTGACGATTCTGTCGACCAATCAACGGAGGGGGTGTGTAGCTCGAATTTTTCCGGAACTCTTTCAGGTGTCTCAGTACCCCAACGGAGGAGTACTGAAGACGAGGGCAAAACGAGTATGGCTCAGTCCGGGTCACGCCCACTTTTGGCGGTGGAAACGCAATCCGTTCCGCACCTTTGCGAACCGAACCGTACCGAACCCTGCAGTGGAAACGCGCCATTAGTGACTGATTATGCACTTACTGTAAGTCTGATCCACTTAAATCATTATTTAATCTATATCTACAAGACTTGCTTGACTTTTCACAACACTTACAGCATATCTAGCATTAATTAGTAGGAGGGTGGTACATTATTTCTTTAGTACATCATACAATACTTTCGGAAAAATTATATAATATTGTATTTGTGCTAGTTACTGAAAGTAAATGTTTTTGACACACAGCCATACAATTTTATAATCGGCATTAACAAATACAGTAGCTGTGTCCACTAGTTCAACCAGAATCTTTTTGGGGGTTGCTTGAAGACCGCTTTACACACTAGGATCTAGGGAGGCACTTTTGGAACTTTTTTCTTCTTAAATGTAAATTGTTAAATGTATTTTTTTTTAATGATACTCACTGGCTGCACACTAAATGTCCCTGTTTCCACCCTAAGTCAAGTCACTCCGGGGGAGACTACAGGAAGTAAAGAATATTTCAGTATCTTCCCCCTCAATCTCAGCGGTCATACACATACTTCCTTCTATCCATTTAATATCCTTTCTTTCCACTGCTCTCCTTCATTTTGAGTCTTAGTCCTGAATTCCCACCACTGTGAATTACCTCCACTATTCTATTTCCTGTTCTCCTCCCACATCCTGTGTTTCTAGTCCCAGTCAGTTAAAACACACTGCCTCACCTTCCCTCCCTCCTCCCTCTGCTCCTCCTCCTCCTCCCATCCTCTTCCTCTCTGCTCCCAGCCTTTCTGCTGTGGGAGCGCTCCAAGGTTCCCCCCCACCTGGTTCCTGTGACCGAGGACCACGACAGGATGTACGCCGTGCTGAAGGAGTCCGGCCTCGGCTACGTGGCCGTCATGCCACCTCACATCGCTGGTGAGCCTGCAGACAGATTATAATGTAGTTATTATCAGCGTCCAATACAAACACTCCCATGTCTCAACGCCTTTTCAAAAAATAAAAGACCCATTGTAGAGCAGACTAATTTAGTGGTGGGCGGAACTAATGTTTTTTATTTCGTGACAAAGACTTGGTTATCTTGATCAGAACACGGGATGAGCCGACGGCTGACTGCGACTTTTACAGGCTGGCGTCAGTCAAAGTGTGCCCTAAGAGAACCGTTTGGCTGTACCTGCTATAGCGATGGCTCCTGCTTCCAACGGTGACTCCCGCTGCTGGTCTGCCGTCAACACTGACGTTTGAACACAAGACTAGATATGATGTGATGATGAGTCACTCCTAAGTGCGTTTTGGGAAGTGCGCAGACTTTTATTTGGCAGGCGCTTCTAAGCAACAGAAGCATGAAGCAAAAGACAGTGTTTATAAGAAAATATGATTCTTAAGAGCAGTTGAAGGGCTTATTTACTGTTATTTATGCCGCTTTTCCACCGCACATGTAGCTCGACTCGACACGACTCGACACGACACGACTCGACACGGTAGCACCACGGGTGCTTTTCCACCGCAAATAGTACCTCCTGGACGTGGGCGGGGTCGGCTGCGCGAAAGGGCCGTGACGTATTTGTGTACGCGACGCAAACAACACATACGCAACCCACACATGGACAGAACCCACATAACAACAATGGAGGACATCGATCGCATTACTATTATTAGCTGGCATGTTGAAGAAGTTGGAGAAGTGGAACATGTTGGCTGCGGCGCTGCTATGGATGTTACCAGCATGGTTGCCATGTCGCTCTCGTGACTTCGTCACACTCTCTGGCCAATCAGTCGCCGGCCGTCTGCCGACGTCACCTTTTAGCATCGGCTCAGCTCGCTTGGAACCTAGAGCGAGTAGGTACTAGAAAAAGCAGCCACTTCAGGTACCAGATACCATGGTACCGCGGTGGAAACGCAAAAAATGCGAGCTGAGTCGAGTCGTGTCGAGTCGTGTCGAGCTGGTACCATGCAGTGGAAAAGCGGCATTATTAACCTTTATTTTACAAGGCAAGAATTGCTTGAGACCAAATTACCTATTATTCGAGCAAGGCCTGGCCTGGCTTGTCATCTGGACCACCGGTAGATAGCAGAACCCTCGCGCCCCCCCCCCCCCCCCCCTTTTTTTTGACTCGTAGTCGAACACGAACACACACACACTTGGTATCCCGCCTCGTTTTTCTCCCACCCACTCACCCTGGGTGTCTCTCCCCCCCACTCACCCTGGGTGTCTCCCCCCCCCACTAACCCTGGGTGTCTCTCCTCCCCCCACTCACCCTGGGTGTCTCCCCCCCCCCCACTCACCTTGGGTGTCTCTCCCCCCCCCACTCACCTTGGGTGTCTCTCCCCCCCCCACTCACCTGGGTGTCTCTCCCCTGCCAGACGACCTCCCCCTGACCAAGGTGTACGCGGTGACAGAGAACAAGCTTCAGGGCCGGGCCATATCCAAGCACGACCTGGCCCACTTCTTCGTCAGCTGCCTTTCCACCTCCGAGTGGGACGGCAAGACGGTGGGCGTCTCGGGAGACTACCCAAGACCCTGAGCACGAGCCAGAGGACCACTCAGGAGCCGTGCACGGCTGGTTTTGTGTCCACCGTGTCACGCCATGGCCGCCTTTCACACGCACACCTGTGTAAGGAATTAAAGTATTTTTTGGGGGAAATGTATATTATATTTCATAGACTTACTTCTGCACTGACTTAATTTTTTTTGCGAGTTGTATTATGCTTTTTGTTTCTGTTTCACTATGGCGGAAATGTACCATCTGATGCCCCTGGTTGCTTTCAGTTTGTCTGTTTACAGATTTTGAAATAAAATACTTTATTAAACACAATATACACGTTTCGAATTTTGTGACTCATGGAATGTATGCCAGAATCTCTGCTGGTGGGCATTTTCAGTGAGAGTGCGTCCATATGCCAAATCTTAATCTTTATGAAGAAGCCTATTAAATAACTAATGTTTAAATGGCTTATACTTATTCATTGAGTCAATTTTTGTATATAACTAAACAAAATATATCAAAAGCGGTTGAGTGCTGCAATATTAGTAAATAGATATTGTGATTATCTATGGGTCGTGACATAATGGTTAATGACACATCTGTGTCCCGAGGACCGAGCAGTTGAGAAACAAAGGTCTAGATCAGTGGTTCTCCGATAAGATAAGATATTTGTTCAGCTGAGTACCCCCTTCACCGAACATAAATAATGTATGTGCGTTCAATTTGGCAGTGAACATACCTGAACATTAAAAGGGTGCAAATACTCACAATTTAGCGAGAAACATGGGCCTATGCTTCATGCAACTGTTGGCTTATTTCTCCCCACAAATGAAGCACAACGCTAGGCCAGGGTCAGAGCATTTAGAGGTGAATCCCATTCAAATATCTTCTTCATGAAACTGACATTTTTGTGTTTCTGGATTATTTTTCAGGGATCCACCTTTCTCCTTGTTTTTAGATTTACATTTCAATTTGACCAAATGGACAATTTGCTTTTCTATCGTCTAGCTTTCAGAATTTAGACTTGTCCAGTGTGAAACGTATATTGAACGCATTGAAACAACTTGTCGACGACAACATCCGAGCTGGATGTCATCCGCTTCGGATAGCTGAATAACGATGAAGGCGGATTATTCACCGTTTTTTAAATGTTTAATTTGAAAACCTTTCGGATCATCCACAATCAGGGGATTGCCTTTTTCGGTAGTCGGTACACTAGGCAGACTAGGAGGCAGCTGCATGTGGGGGTTGAATCATTTCTGAACCTATGCCCCGACATGTGTGACTTGACTTCCTCAGCTGACCAATGCTCGGGGTAGGCGGGGCCAGCCTGTTTCAAAGTAGAAGACTGCTCTTACTTCAGGAAATCGATCTGATCGACGGATACTTTAGTGAACGTATGCTTCCAAGGGGCACCAGGTAAGAAATTCTGTCTATTTGAGAACGGATTTTTATCAATAATGTTACCTGAAATTCTCATAGTTTAATCATAGTTTCAACCCAGACAGCCATCCGGAGAACAGACACAACTGTGTGTCTCTTATGAATATCTACTTTTCGAAATGAATGTGGAATTAGGCCGTTCGCTGTTACAAAGTCTGTAGCTTTTCACTCATTGTGAAATTTCTGTAATGATCGATTTGACGTAAAATAAGGTATAATAAAAGTATTCGAAAGCTAGGAACTTTTAAAAGGTTGACGTAACCAAGATGCAACCGAAACTAAGTGCAATGACTCATAGTATGAATTTACTACTTTTACGGAAGTGGATGTTATATTTATAGTAGTTAATCTGTTGATAATTCAATAAAATATTGCTTATTATTCGGTAGACGTATTTCAACTGGGGCTATATGCGGAACACTAAACAGCTGATAAAACTTTCTAGAGAAAACTGCATTACCCATAAGGCGGTTCGTCGACCTTCCCCCCACTACCTTTAACTCAAACCACGGGCGGGAGAAGAAGATGAACATTCCGCTCTGCCTACTCCTCCGACCATACAGTCTCCGCTGATCTAAAGGCTTATCACTTTTCATGCATTTTTTTTGTAGTATAGTATGAGTTTATGGAGCCGAAAAGTCGTTACCGTATATTGAAGATCGAAGCCAAATTGGGAATTGACTTACTGCTATTTGCAACACCGAATGTGGAGTACGGGAAGTGAATCAACAGGTTTGTCAAGATTTAAAAAGTTGCTCGTTCACTTTCTCTGCAGCTGCATGCGTACCGTTGCATAAAGTGGTTCTCCGAAATGCCAAATGTACCGACTTAATATCATCGTATTAATGTTTGCCCCTCTCTTTGCTGTAGCTTAGTCTAAAGATGATCCTGAAGGGGCAGAAGCGTAAACTCCCGCCCGAGGATCCAGACCACACAGAAGAGACCACCGCAGAATTGGAAGGACAGCGGCAGTTAGTCCTTTACATCTCACTCAACAAATATCAACATGGTCAAGTGTTAGCCGAACCCAGTCTCAGGCGATCTGTTTTAATAGCAAACACTCTTCGGCAAATTACCTTGGAGGCAGCCATGGGAAAAGATGGGGGTTCGCCGACTCCCTGTGGCGCTGCAGCCGCCGTGCATACCAAGGAGGACGGCTGCACTGGAATGGCGACACCGGATCGCCAGTTCACGGTGACGGTCCATAACAGCCATTCAGCTGCAGCCAGTGACTTTTCTTCACCACCAGACCCCCAATTCGGTGTTGCGTGCAGTAGGCATCAGGCGGACTTCCAAGTGAGTACGCCAGATGTGTGTATCGAGGGAGGCTCAGAGGATTGGGAGTCCATGTCTTCAGATCCAGATTTCTCTCTGTCAGCGGCCATCTCCTCCATCCTGACCACGCTGGAGTCCAGCATCGACGGGAACCACGGCGGCTCCCTGGCAGCGCCGCGGACGCCTCTGAGGTCTTTGGAGAACCTGGCGGCACCGGAGGGAGATGGAGCCTCCAAACAGGGGGTGAGGGGTCCAAGCTGGGGGGCCTGGGAACGGGCCGACGAGAGCAGGGCGACGGACAGTTGCGTGGAGGTGATGAGGTCCAGTTACCTGGGGGACCTGGCCCTGGACGACATTTTCCAGGACATAGATACGTCCCTGCTGGAGAGAGAGCTGGGCGTGCTGGGAGCGAGGGGAGAGGGACACCCCAGTGGAGAGGAGCTTCTCCGATACCTGCCCTCACTCTCCTCCACTGTTCCGTCCTTCTCGTCGTTCTCCTCCTCCTCCTCCTCCTCTCCCTTCCTGTCCATTAACCAGAACATGTGGTGCCTTCCCTCCTTCTCCTCCTTCAACCCGACCACCACCCCCTCCGGCTCCCCCTTCTTCTCCTCCTCCTCCTTCCCGTCTCCGTCCTCCTCGTCCTACCCTGGTCAGGGCCTGGCTCGAGACGGGTTGGAGTTGGACCATGTGATGGAGGTGCTGGTGGAGTCCTGAGGAGGTGGTGAGGGGGGGGGGGGGGGGGAATAGCTCCAGACTGAAAGACTGTGAACACGCTCTGAAACAAAAGACACTGAATGGTAGAAACTGTTTTTACACTCTATAGACTGTGTGTGTATATAATTATATATTTAAATTGTGTTTCAAGTTGTTTCGGTGCACTAAGCCCCATGTTGAGTTTTTTGCATCGGATGGTTTTAAGTAAGCAAGCCTGACAGAGATTGAGATCCAGAAGAACGCTATCAGGACGTGTAAGAATGGTTGATGACAGGGACGCCAATCTCTAAGCGAGGGTATGAGTGGATGCAGACGCACAAGGCTGTACATCATATCAGTGACTGGTATGTGAAGGCCATGCTGTAGGTGCCTTTATGTCTGCATGGCTAGTAATGTAATTCCTTGCCAGCTGTTACCTTAGAAACAAAGGGAACCTCAACAAATATTTTCATATTTTGTCAAGAGGGGGAGAGATGGTTCTGGTAATAGCCAAACGGTCTGCTCGTGTTAGTATATGTTCAGGGCTGTGCCTCGTATTGGAGCTGTCAATAACACAGCTCAGGCATGCCGTTGGTTATGTATTGAGGCGGTTCTTTGTAGTTTGTGCACATAGGAATGGGTATGTTGGCCAATCAGGAATAGACGTCTGAAGACATCTGTTGAGTTTTTAAAACCGAGATGAGTTTAGGAGGGGGAGTTTAGAGAATATTAACAGTACTAATACAATGTTTTTTTCTAATCCTATTTGTTATCAGAGGGTTATGAAATGACTTCTCAATTGTGTTCCATGGGGGAGATACCAGTAGCGATACTGTGATACTTCTTGTTAGTTTTATCTGACCCTATTTATTATAATGTTTAAAATGACTTTCTAATGTTATCATTACACACTTGATATTATATATTGTTCAGCTGGTGCTCTCCTTTTTACAAAGATCCAAATTGCAGTCTCTTGTGTGAACACCAGGCTGGGATGTGATCGCAACACAAATCAAGTTGAACAGCTTCCGTGCCAAGCTGAACCCAAAACCCTTAGTGCTCAGGCCCACGGGTCAGGTCGTAGTCTCTCACAGAGCCGTGTGAGCGAAGGGTTGGCTCCGTGGCCGTGACGCATGGTGCATGCTGTTCTTGAGTCAGTCACAAGTTCCTGTTCAGAGGGGTTTGGTAGGAAATCCACGTCTGGGTTTACGTCATTAATTGAGCATTGCACTTTGAATTGTGTCATTGCCACCTTGCAGAGGCAGAAAGATGGTATCTGATGTCGTAAATAGTCAAATTATTAACGTTTATCCGATGTTATGGTGAAGCAAAGTCTTTGAAAGAAAACCATGTTCAGATTGAACCCTAATTGACAGATTCAACGAGCCGCACTTGGAGATATTGGTTTTGAAATGCTCACAGAAATTAGGTTTGAGAAAGCACATTGTGATACCTCCTTCTGCAGGTTTTTGTCGTCCTGTAATATCCTGCCGATGATGGTTCCAAGTTTGTGTCAGGTGACACATTTATAAAGATTTATAAGTAATTGTATTTTACACTTTTTTTTATTAATGTATTGCCTAAGCAGTTTAATTAATGATTTCAAATATGTATTATGTTTTTGGGTGTGGTTCTCAGACACTGAATCTAAAATGTTCAAATGTTCATGTTCACGTCCATTTTATCTATCTTTTACTGTTCTGAAATAAATCGGAAAATTTACATTTGTCTTGTCACTTGTTCCATCCCTTTCTCCAACCCACACACATTTGATTAACAATAAGGTAGTAAGGACTTCAACTGAGGCCCATTTAACTTAAACCTGTGAACAAGTGAATTATGAAGACTTGCTTCCATGCTTTATGGCAATATTGATAAAACACTGATTTGGTGCCTTACCTTGTAATGCAGTCAGTCTATGATCCTGTGGAGAATAGCTGAAGTTAACGATAATACAGTTGTGGTTTCATTTTTATTTGGTTATATAAAGTGCTTGTATGCCACATAGAACTATACAATGTATTGAAGATATACTTTTGTGGCACAGCAAAGAAGTATGTATAACAAATTATTAGGCAAGGGTTGGAGACGACAGACTTAACACAATATGATTAAATATGTATGCATGATTAAATCATGCATACTTGATAAACATTAAACACTTTAGCAAGATTAATATGAATCATTGTTAGTTATGTTAGAAGTAATGGGGTTTTGGTAATTGTTGAGTAATTAATCGTGACATTATTTCTCATAGGGTTGTTTGGAATTTTTCATTAGCCTAGGATACGATTGAGGATTATTCAGTACTACAACACGTCAATCCTCTCAAAATGGCAGTATCGCCAACAAATATCCCATGATGCATTCTGATGTACAAGCCTTTTATAAATAAACAATCATTTCAAATTAATTACAGAAAGATATGGACAGATTGTCAAACAAAAAACATTGATAAAACACATGCAGTAACAATATATATGTGGAAAACGCAATTAGTAATTCTAAGAACAGTGATATGGTACGGCCAATTGTAAGTGATCTCACCTTGGATATTTTTTAAACCATAACTTTGCAGAATATGCATGCCTAATCCTGGCTGAAAAGCGTCCAATGTCTTCCTATTCGCATGTGTAATGCTTACATTATCAATGTAATTTCTCTTTTACTCATCATCTTATTCATTCCACCCCTTTGACCATATTGGAATTGTTTCAAAAACAAACACTAGGGGGCAGCTGCACACAAGAGCAGACTCCTTCTTTGAAGATAAACATCTGAAATGTAAACCAAGGTAGAGAAATTGTTGAAACAAGTCTTCAGTTACAATCGTTCATAAAATGCCAAACGATTAATGAATACATATATGGCCACAGGGGGGCAGTAGAGACCAATTGAAAAGGCACACAAGCTGTATTTCTCTGCCTGGAGTCCATGCATACATCCATTACACCACCTGGTAGTTTGAACGTTTTTTTTTTTCTACATCTGCTCAATTAAAATGGCCTTGATGCCGTGGAATTAAATGTGCTTCTATTGTGAAGACAAGGTTATAAAAGTTTGGCTTCTGCTTGCGCTACATGTCAGCATATTGGTGTGAAAAGGCCTGTAAAGTAACCGGAAATCCCCTCAGAGGTTGACATTAACACTTTGTCGCTGCACTGGAAAGATAACTACAGTTAATCCTACGTGACATGAACCCACCAGCAGCCACAGTGGACGGCCATTGTTACTCAGAGGGCAGGTTTATGAATGAAAAATGAAAATAAATCCCTGGCTTCTCCACCAAATACCTTCCGACAATGAAGGCAGCTTCTCAAGTTTCGAGGTTCGGCCCAATCAGGCCTCAGTACTTGAGAGTTTCAATCATGTGACATGAAGTTCAAGCCCGCCATCTTGGTCCTTCTTGACCAACAATTCTAGACGTAACATAGCTACGAATAGAACGTGGTGATCATTCATAACATAATGGGGAAAAAGCACCAAGATGGCGGCTTGAACTGTTCGTGATGTCATGCGAGACACTCCTCTGATTTGTTCTCGTGATCCCCAGAAGGAGGCAGTGGGTGAGGTGGGGGGCCTCCACCCTCCCAGCTCAGCCCTTGCTGATGGTGTTATAGGAAGGCTGGGCTGCGGGCTCCAGGGGCTGCTTGGTGGCCGCTCTGTGGTGCAGGGGTCCGGGCGGTGGGGGGCCGGTGTCCGTCGGGCCGTCCCCCAGGATGGGCCTCAGGTCCCCCTCGGGTTCTTCACAGTGCGGCAGCTCCAGGAAGCTGGTGAGGCCATGCAGGTCGGCCATCTTGTGGAAGGCGCGCAGCAGGAGGTACATCATCATGAGCCCCACGAACAGGTAGACTGCAGGGGAGGAGGGGCGGGAGGAACCAGGCGGTCACGTGAGCTGCTTCTACCTTTCATTTTACTTTAAAAGGTGAGATATTATACCACCAGGTGTGAGTGGGATTAGCCGTTTGGAAAATCAGCCTCTTCTGACATCACAAGTGGGCGTGTCCAGCTAGATGTGCACCTGGTTGTATAATATGTCTCCTTTAAGCAGATGCTTCCGTCTTACAGTTAATTTGGTTTTAGATACATGGCGTCAAAAGGTGCAAGGTGTACGATTATTCGTTTAAAACATTTAAAGAACTACACTGACAGAATGTGAAGCAATAACCGTTTCGGCCTTATTTTAAAGGCGTCTATGTATCAGGTTGTTT
Source organism: Gadus macrocephalus (assembly GCF_031168955.1). Classification (NCBI taxonomy): domain Eukaryota; kingdom Metazoa; phylum Chordata; class Actinopteri; order Gadiformes; family Gadidae; genus Gadus; species Gadus macrocephalus. Next base: position 7,342,067 of record NC_082397.1, read on the forward strand.
TCTGGAGTACTAATTCGGCAAATCACACATTTAAGTAAGCAGTTAGACTAGAGGAAAAGCATCCTCATTATATTTATTATTTCCCCCTGCAATGACTCCATGAAGGGCTGAGGAAGTGACTGGTCTGAAATATCAGAGGGCCCTTGGAATAAAAATATATATTTCTAAAATGTAACTTTTTACTAGATTTTGTAAATATGCTCTTATAGTACAGATGATTACCCATTTTACTCAGTAATGTTGACTTGCATCTAGAAACCTGTGCATGCAGCCCTTTATGTACACCTGCACGTTTCTTTGTATGAAGGCGTTTCCATGGTGCACCAACTCTGCTCTTTATACCCACTGAGCTGAGGCCCAACGAAATGACCACTCGTCACGTACAAGTAGGTCAACACCCCAACCACAAAAACTGTTCAGGATTACAGGGGCCTCAGTACAGTGAGAACCGTTTCTATGTCATTAGTGGACTGCAAAGGTGGAACACAGCTTCTGGCTATTACTGTTAAGATTGGTTAGGTGGGACAGACCTTACAACAGTCGTGATCAGAGTTTCACAGAGTTTCACTAAAAAGTATTTCTAGTGACTCGTTATAGTTATGGTGACTAGGTGTAATCCATTTTTGTGTTTTCCAAGTGAAAGCTGTGCACATCATTGGACTTATCTGAGAAATATGGCTGAAAATGGGATTTCATCCCTTCTTAGAATAGTTCTTAGTATACCAATAATCAGTGTTTTATGTTTCTTAGATATTATAAATAGAATCAAAACCCTGCCGTTGCTATGCAGCCTGTGTAGCCCCAACGCCACTTCAGTAACAAAACAAGCCACATCAAGGTCTGAATGGCAAACAATCCAACCACTGTTACGGTTGGTCTGTGATACTCTCTGGGCCCCCTGGGGCAGAAGACCCAGACCAAACATGAACAAAACACGGGCCTAAGGACAGCGGGAAGTCTCGCAGGGCTTATTCTCAGTACCACCACCACAACAAGTCTGAGTGACTCAGCAAACTTTTATAATCCACGAGAGACGTACGTCCCCCACCCCACCCCACCCCTCCCCTCACTCCCACCATACCGGGCTCTGCACACACTGGCTGGGGGGGATTACGGAAGTACAAAGGGGAAGGTTAAAAACAACAAGGCCACGTGTCTTCATTTGGCTGATAAATGGGTCATATAACTGTAAGTCTGAGTAACACTTTCAATCTCATTTATAGCCACTCATTTGGTTTGTATGACAAACTCATATGAGCTATCAGTTTTACAGTTGCCATACAAAACAATATGACTGCACGTGAATTAGCATCTGACAAACCATACGGGGAAGACTGCGAATGATTAGATCATGCAAAAGTGGTCAAACAGGCTAGCTGGTTGTGTGAGAGCCCGCTTTATACAAGAGGGGAATAAACACATACTGGTTTATTTTGTCGGATAGGTGGAAAATCATGGTGGTAACATGTTGTAAAAGTGAATCTATTTTACATTTTATTGGTGCATAAGTGCATATTGTTTTAATTATACGGCATCTTACTTTATGTCATCGGAATGACATAATGTCACAATGACAATGTCATTGAATGGCTGAATGCTAACTGGAACAGTTCACTGTAGCATTATCTTGTCATCAGCTACTCTGTAGTCGTCCAAGTTGCCGCTCCAAGGCACCTTACAGGGAATTTAGATACATTTCATCAAGGAGGCGCTAGCGGTTGGATGTCTTGCTCAAGGATGACCAAGCCAAATGATACTGCAGACTGCAATCTTTAGATCTCTCTAACTTCCCTGTTCATCAAAACACCGACTCATAACGACAAGTACTGTGTTTACCATATCAGACATTATTCAGGGTTCAGAGTCTGCATAGTATTGTTTTACGGTATCTTAGCCATATTGCAGGGTTAGGTGTCATTTGACACAGAACAGACTTTGTTGCTGACAGGTTGCCATTTGTCTCGTGTGTGTGTGTGTGTGTAACTGTTTCCTTAACATTAAGTAAACCCAGTGGGAGGTGAGGGCAACCCAGGCTTGTAAAACAGGTAGTGCAATTTAACTCTGCTGATCCGAACAGGCTCTACACCTGCTTATCAAACACATAGACCGGATGCCCCATAGGATGTGTGTTTAGGAGGAAGAGCACATGTTTTTTCCCTGGATAGAAAGATTTGAGGTAAAATGACTGACTGTCAAATTGACTCTCAAATTGACCATGCCGCCTCCAGCTCTCCAAAAAACACTGACAGCTGTCTTTGAAACACTATTCTCCAACAAGCGTTTCACTCGGTGGAACTCTGTTCTTTGTAACTGCGATATGTGCATTACAGGGATCTGGTGGCCCAGAATCATAGTCAGCACTGTGCACCGGGAAAGGCGCAAAGGAAGAAAGGAGCTGCGATTGGCCCGTTAAAGGCACGGTCGGCTCATGTTGAGCAAGGAGAAACCAGCCCTTGGTTTCCTTTGAGAAACAAAACTTGAATGAGTTTGTATTACAGTTTTTCTCAGTCGCTTTGGTTCATTTCTCAGATCAGAATTGAAATTCTCAAAACTACCTGTTCAATCTTCACATCAGTGTGTCACTTTTGCACATGAAAAAAACATTTTCTCATTTATTTGAACACGCTGCAAATGCTTTGGTACATCCATGCACATGATTATGTACAATTCTCTGCTCTTTCCTACATTATCAATTGCTTATGTCATGTTGATCAAATGTATTGTAATGGTCTCTATTGAATAGTCTCACCCCCACAACATTTAGGTATTAGTTCATTGCATAAGTCTTTACCAGCAAAATGGTTTAACAAGTTGTCATAATATGTCAAGCATATTTCTATACATTTCTATACACTGGCATTAGACTCTTTTTTTTGTTATTTTTTCTAAATCTGTCCTGAATTGGTCAATTGCTACCACGTGAATCTTGACTTTCTCTAAAGAAGGGAAATGTGTGAAGTGTTAGATCAACCAACGATCAACCAGTTTACTGGAATAGCTCAAAGGTGCATCTCCTGAACCATGAACTGGCAAGTATATATATAGCTGGAGCACGACACAATGTTACATTGTCTGAGAATTTGTGGCCCAACAGACAGGAACGTCAGGAGTTGTAGGATGACTGCACTGTAATTCCTACAGCAATGCATGTACAGTTTACCCTAAGGAGATTTTCCTATGTTCACATTTCTAGCAATGACATGGTCTGTCAACAAATTACAGTACAAACAGTCAAAGCGTAAATGTGAATCTTGTCCAGTCTCTTGCAATCAATCTCCCACATACACTTAGGTGTAACTTACAATTTACAATAATTGTCTTCAAAACTTCACATCAGAACATCCCTCCAGAGTACACTGTTATATTGACAACATGACTAAGCAATTTGACTGTCTTATCCGTAGACAATGACACAAGGACTTGTCATTCTGATGGCACTGACATGTTCATTGAAACAGATATTTACTTTTGAGAGATGAACTAAGGATTTTGAGCAAGAGACTGGCTTTTGCAGGCAATCCATGGTGTTTTGCTATTTGAACACATTGTTTTGAGAAATGCACTTACTGCTTTGCAAATTTCATTTCTGATCTGAGAAATGTACCAAAGCGACTGAGAAAAACTGTAAGAAGGAAACCCAAGGTGACGTATAGAATTCAGATCAGTAATACACGAGTTATACATGCACACCTAGCATAAATCACATAAAATATCATTATGATATTGGGAGTGTTTTACTTTGAAATCAAAATAACTAAGGTGGAACATGCAGTTCAACCAAAAATACAAACACCTGCACGTTCGATTATGTGAAGGGGGAGACTGCTCACATTTGTACACCTATACATTCGTATAAAAAAATAAATAATAATACCACGATTTATTCAAAGGTTCATATGCTACAACCTCCAAAATGTTTTATTGCCAAAAAAAATGATGCCCTGTAGCAGCTCAAGTTCCACACCAATCATACCATGTAAAACCGTGGCTTAAACAAAGATAATGATTGTGCTGTTAAAAAGGAGCCAAGCTGACCTAAATTGGGTCTTTTACCACCACGGGGGTGGGGGGGTAGAATGGATGAATTCTACAACTATACATCTTGAAAGAACACTTGAACCCATGACAGTTACTCGCCCTGACCATGATTCACTCATGTGGTTTATTTTGTGGAAGGGAATGCTGTGAATACAACTTATTGTTTAGGGTTGTTTTGCACAAGCTTCAATGTCTGTCAATACACTTTTAACATTTAAGCTCCAGGTGCACTTTAACTGTTCAAGTTATACCCTAACCAATTTAGTTTTCTGAGTCATTAATGAAAATGCCTACAGGTAGAATGCATGCACTGTTTTTCAACCTGTGGTGAGGGAGGTTACTGCAGGTCCATGGGGGTTTAATTCATTTACAATTATATAAAGAAAATAGATGATCAATAAAAAATATATGTTTTAATAATTCATTAAATATTGTGGCATTTCATTGTAATGTTTTCCATTTATATTTTCGGTTCATTTTGTGTTTCCTATATAAACAACTAGGAGCATAAGCAGCATAAGCATGGACACTTTTGGGTCCTCTGGCCATGGCCTTCCTGCAGTAAGAATTGTGCATAAAGGGGGGGGGGGGGTTCTGGCCCTCTTTGCTCAGCCACTGCATGTATATTTATCTATTTTAAGCCGTTGACGTGGTCCGCGAAAGCTCTCGATGACAATTTAGTGGTACACCTACCATCAAAAGCTGGGTAAGCTCTGGCCTAGGCTAAGCTAGGCGAGGCTAGGCTAAGCTAGCTCCGTACTCACCCATGACAACCACCTTGTACAGCGACCGGTACTTCTGGCCCGGCTGCTCCCCGGGCACAAAGTCCCCGAGGCCCACCGTGCACAGGGACATGAAGCAGAAGTACACGCTGTCCAGGAACGACCAGGAGCCCTCGATGGCGCGGAACACGAAGGCCGGCGCCACGAAGAAGCACACCAGCACCGCTGCCAGCAGAAGGGCGAAGTGGAGCTGGGAGGCGGGCCTCGGGTCCAGCCCCGACCGCTGGAACAGGGCCTGGGGGGCGTAGACCAGCGGGTACATCAGCCGCTGGACGCTGGCCGTCAGCACCAGCATGGTGAACGGCACGCCGATCAAAGCGTACAGGATGGAGAAGGCCTTCCCCATGTCAGACAGCGGCGTGGAGTGACCGTAACCTGTAGGGGCCGGAGACGGCATGAGGATTAGGACTCCACGCATGAGTACGGGTGTGAGTATGAAGGCGTATGAGGGAATATGAGTGAGTAAGAGAGAATTTGAGGGAGTATGAGGGAATATGAGAGCGTATGAGGGAGTATGAGAGTATGAGAGTGTTTGAGGGAGTATGAGGGAGCATGAGGGAGAATGAGGGAATATGAGAGCGTATGAGGGAGCATGAGAGAGTATGAGAGAGTATGAGGGAATATGAGGGAATGGGAGGGAGTATGAGTGAGAATGAGGGAGTATGAGAGTGTATGATGGAGTATGAGGGAGTATGAGGGCATATGACTGAGTATGAGAGAGTGAGTGGGTGAATGAGTGAAGGTGTGTGACTACTGCAACAAAAGAAGGCACCCATTTGGTATTTGTGTTGACAGTCAAGGAACGGTTGGTGTCTGAGAGAAACACAAATCACAAAATCACTGTATGCACATTCTGGTAGGCCTACCCTTCAATGCAATTAGCCAGATATTGTTCCTGAGAAGCAACTCCCACACTCACTGACACAGAGGACTGTTACAGTTAAATATGATCCTCATGTATTAAATTGAACCTGAAACAACATCTCAACAGAAGACAACATCTTCTGTTTGTTTTTGTGTACATGCATCTCAGAACCCGGACCAGTACAGTGTGTGGACCCCACTTTGGTGACAGCTAATGGGGATCATTTTAAACAATACAACAATAAACAACACAGGGTATGTTCATGTTCTACATGTTTCCTTGATAGTTACGCTTCAGCCCTATTGGGTTTTGTCTACGCTGCTGGTTTCCTGTTTCAGGTTTCTTTGCTCTTCAAAGGTCATTCTATCTCTGCAAATGTATGGAAACATTGCATACTGCGGCTCCCCGTTTCCTGACTAGAAATCATGTGACATGTTTTGAAATTTCAGCTCTTTTCTTCATGATTCAGCCGTTTTTTCCGGGTCTGTGCAACAGGATACATATATTAGTTTTGTGCTGCCCGATGGACTCCTGTGGCCATCTTCACGAATCAAAAACTGTACTATGGGCCCTGTATGTCCCCACCATGTGTCCCCCACTCCCCCCCCCCTCTCTGGGGCCCTGGGACCTGTATCAACGTGTTTTTGGAATGGACGTTTTCAAAATGGAGGGTAACGCTCATTGAACAATCGTGGGCCAATGACAAGCAGGAAAAAAACATTGTCACTTCAGATTTCTTTGAGAAGAAAAACAGGAAATGACTCCCTTGTTTCTTTAAAGTCCAGAGAAAAAAATTGTATAGCAAACCTACGATAGAAATGACAATCAAGTTATTATTCCCATAAAGAATATCATATTTGTGTAAACATACCGTACTAGCATGTCTGGCAAATTATACTGAATCAGGGAAGAGAACGCCTCTGCCTTCCATGGTCCCGTGGACTGCGCCATTTAAACAACCAGGCAATGCTCATGATCGGGAGACACAAGCTTGGGCTTGATCACCCTGTAGCTGGCCACCGTTGATGAGGGTGTATAGTGTTGATAGGCCGAAACACCCCCTGATTCAAAAGGTACACTACTGATGATGTGTCCCGAAATGTACATCCTTCCCTTGTCTGAGATACAGCTCCCACGCCACCCTCAACATCAAGGCACACCTCGTGTGAATACGATACATTGACACAACGGGCAGTTACCATCAAGTCCCGTGTAGTGATGGTTCTAGGTTTAGCACTCCAAGTCTGGTCTCTACCTTAAGCAGAATAGGGAATGGCATATTCCACTGAGACCGCTGGACATTTGTTCCCTGAAGGACAGAAAGTAACTAAAGGTGCTGCCCACAAGCGTCACCACAGCATCAATAACCAACCCCAGGAATGATGTCCCTCATTCATACAACAAAGGGGCTCAAGTTCCAGATAGCCTGAATTCAGTTCCACACTCACACTCACATTGAACCCAAAAGTAAAAAATGATTAACTCTTGGCTCTAGACGTGTGTGTGCTGATTCTGTGTGACTCTTGTCAATTAGAGCCGGGTTGTGATAATACTCACCCTGTGTGAGGGCTTAAGGAAGAAAGCACATGAAGGGAAGTCTTAAATGGCATTGTGCCATTGAGATCATCGTGTTATCTCATGTCATCGATATGTGGTGACCATTTCATCTGTCAAACCACTCTGCTGCTTAGCAGACCACACAATACGTCAATTTGGGCTACCGTGAAACTAAAATAAAATCATTGGATAAATCGACGATGGCAATAATGTGTCAGTACAGCTACTTATGCAAGTATGCAATTAGTCAGGGTTATTGATCCTGTATAGGTTGCAAGTACTTCCTTCTTTTCTACCCCTAACTGTGTGTGAGAGTAAGAGCAGTATATTTTAGAAAGGTAAAAATAAACATCTGACTACTGTAATTCCGAAATAATATTTCAGGAGCAAGTGGCACAAGCACACCAATTAGACAAATGTTTAGGATGTTTCCCCATACCAGCGATTGCCGGTAATTCAAATTCATTGGAATGAACATGGTCAGTTGGTCGGCCCTATGCGCTGGAGAGAAAAGGAATACAAAAATTGTCAGGGCATAAAAAACATTAATCTTCCTTGACTTCCTCTAGTTTTGCTAGATGCTCGAGTTTCAGTAAGCTTTGCTCATGTACAATGTATCAATGTCAGGTCCCTGTTATGAAAACAAGTTTAACACCTGGACAGGCCGAGAATACATTTAGCATGAACGATATCTCTATCGTTGTTAGAAAACTGCATTTTCTATTCCAGGAAATGTATTCTGGGAATTGGTCAATGGCCCACAATCTAACCAAAAAGTTCACTGACAGCTCCTCATGTTTAGTTTATTTTTTCAAGGTCAGACAAAGCAGCGTTTGTGTGGGACACAATCTGGTTCCACCTGCCCTTACACCAGGTAGGACCAGATCTAATCTGGGAGCCAGTAATCCTACTGTTATAGCGAAACTTCTGGGGGAGATGAGAGCGAACAGAGCCTGGGTTGGAAATCAGAAACTGCCAGGGGTGGTTGTCAAGCACCCTCCTTAACCTAAATTAAGTCTGATCTGACCTAATGATCAATATGAAGTTCACACTGTAGCGAACCTTGACTCTTAAACCTTGCCCCTCTGACTACACTTTGCGTTGCGAAAATAGCAAACCACCAGTTTTGTGTCCCTCTATAGTACACAGCCCTGTTAATGTAACGAGCAAACAGCACGGAGAGAGAGTTCTCACTAAAAATAACTAACTGTCTCAATAGCAAAATATAAACAATCCTGACAAAATCAAACAAGCTTTGTGTGCACTTCAGTGCACACAAAGCTTGGGGCTATTAGTGCCCCAACGTATTCTCCATCCATTAAAAGAGAAAGATCAGTTAAGTCATTAATTCGTCTGAAATATACCAGCCAGCACATACACATTTGACTAGCAGCTTGTGCTAGCTCCCGCCTAGCAATAAGGTCAATGGTGGAGCTCTGGCTAATTCACCTGCACAACTCTTTAAAGGCACCCAGTGCAACTTTATGTAAACATTCAATGAAAAATAAACATTCAATTTCTAGTCTTTTTTACACGTAGTAAGTTTCAATAACTCCATACCATTACATATCGACATTCAAGGAGCAAAGATGAGACGTCGTTGTGTGGTGAGAACTGATAGAAAATCGTAAACAACAACAATCGCCGGTGGGGAGAAGCCATTTTTCCATTGACTGGAAGCCTGCTTTATTTATTGTAGGTTACAAAAAATAAAGAAAATGGCGGCATTGTTGTTGTTATCGATTTTGTATCAGTTCTCACCACACAACGACGTCTCATCTTTGCTGCTTAAATGTCGGTATGTAATGGTATGGAGGAGTTATTGAAACTTACTACGTGTAAAAAAGACTAGAAATTGAATGTTTATTTTTAAGCCTCGAAAGTTGCACTGGGTGCCTTTAATGCCTGATTTCAGCACTTAGATGCATCCCCCTCCAGCATCCGCTTCTTCTTTATTCTGGCCTTTTCAGCCCCTCCTTTCTCTTTTCTCTTCTTGCCTTCCATGAGTGCCACAACAAGCAAAAGCAAGCAACCACGAACTTGCTCGCCTTCTCTGTCTGACGCGTCTTTAGGGCTATCCCCCTACATTTCCGAAAATGGACTTGACCTGCAAGCTGTTTATTGGATAAACACATTTCCCAATCCCAGGAGTCTTTGCTCCATTACGTCAATTCAAGAACAAACATATTAAAGTAAACTGTAGTTCGTATTATTTATTCATGGCCATGAAAGTTCTGTAACGCCTGAATAATGAAGAATTAAATGAAGTAAAAAATTATAATAAGCAAGTGGTATAAATATTGGTTGGATGTTCTTGAGACATATATTGTTTATTTCGGGGATTTTCACGGCGTCTTGGCGGGGAATAAATTATGCTCAGGGCCGGCTTGCAGACGGTCCAACTGACTTCGCAGGCCACTACACAATTGTGGGCTGGTCCACCTGAACTCGCTGGCTGGCCGGCTGGCCGGGAAATCTCCCGATCGTCCCGACGGCCACTCCGCCTCTGGTCACAGCAGACAATCAAACAATCCCAACTATAAAACTTTGGCTCCTGGGTTTATCGCGTCATCCACGTGTATCGCCATAGTTGGTGGAGTAGAAACGCCTTTGAAAAGCTTTGTTTTTCTGGTGTAGATCTGGTCTAGATCCGGTGTAGGTCTTCCTGTTATTAATAAAATACATTTGGAAAATCTAGAGAGCCTCCAGGCAGCATTAGGCATCTCACAAAACCTCAAGTTCAACAACAAAGACAACTGAATAAATTCCCAACACGACTCTCTCATCACTGTGGCCTTGAAAATACCACTGACCGCAAAAATACCACTGCCACATGTAGGCCTAAGTTATTGCCTGGTCACCAACAGGTACGGATTGAATTAGTATTCAAATTGAATAGAAATGTGGGGGGAGGGTTAGGGCTAGGGTTACGTCCTACGTGGATGTTTACGTGGTCCCTTCACGGAGTTGGCGTTGCTAAAGTTTTCTAATCATTCAGCACCGTTTGCCAGTGCCATTCTCCATCGTCAGATTAGTGTAATGGACGGGAACCCCGATGAAAATAGACGACAATTGGCAATGGACGCAATAAGAGCTTTGAGGATTCATTGCGCTTTCCCAATACGTCACCATCTCCTAATAACAAAAACACCAAACGTCATCCGCTTTGTTCCACTTACCAACCGTAGTCACCAAAGTGTTGGCGAAGAACATGGAGGAGGCCATGTCCCAGTTGGAGTTGAGGGATGAGTTCTTGAGGACCGACACCCCGTACTCGCTTGCGCTCAAAGCCTTGACCAAAAACTCTTCCAGGGCTGTCGCGTTGATGCAGGTCTGGTTGAGAAACTCTCTCTGCATAGTTTGGATGTCATTTCTCAGTTTATCCTCCACCGGTCGCTCGATGCTGGAGAAAACCAGGGCACCGAGCAACAAGTAAATGACATAAAACAGTATGAAGCCTAGGAGCAGAAGCCAGGACTTACTTGCGGAAGAAGTCATGTTTGGCGGCACCGGTGTGGACTCGGGTCCAAAGGGTTTCGTTTACCATAACAGGGTAGCCTAACTTCAGATCGACTACGATGAAAATCCCTCCTCTTCCTTCTCCTCCCAGTTACTGTACCTCCTCCCATAGCGGACCTGCCAAGGGGTGTGTGTTCTGTCGGTCTCCCCACCAAGGGGACCAGTGCGCGCAAACATCACCGTGCTTTTCTTGATTGAGACGCATTTAATAAATCACTCGATCGTGTCAATTTGGATCAGGGTTTTACGCAGCCCGCTTTTGAAGTTTTCAAGATAAATACTTTCCAAACATCGCTTGGATGTGTGATTTGTTTTTCACATTCTTGATCTCCTGCTTACTCGCCGAATGGCCACGTTCAGTTATTGTAGCTTAAATCGTATGAATGTCTTATAAGTCTCTTTCACCTGGCATGGCTGTGTGTTCATACGAGGTGGCCAGTTAAGTGCAAGGCAGCCTCATCACGATCATTCCCCGGACATTTAAATTAGGGTTTTTATCTGTAGGACTATGGGCAGACTCATATAGAATAGATAATCGTTGCCTTAGACAGGGAATGAAAGGAGTCTATTTTTAACGCGTCGACGCCGTACAATGCACCGTTATCATGGTGAAGCAGGCAGGTATTTGCCTAGAGTGCCTCTCATATCCTGTTAACTCTTGGTCGACCAGGGGCTGATGCTGTTAATTCATTTTTTTGTTTGATGAGATTAACACTTGATGTTGGTTTTGCATTGATGTTCCCCTGTTAAATTCGAATGGCGACTCCGTATACGCAGAGTGTAGCACAAAGAGGCGATACACACCTACACGCCTCGCCTACTTAAGCAAATATGGAGGACTTTACCTCCACATGGGGAATTATTCAACATACAATATCTCAAACACCCTCACTCCTCTCCTTTTCCATTTCAAGAAGCTTCCTAACAAGCATGAAGCGTGACTAATTTTATGACTTAAGAGAGAAATTCCTCTTAGGAGCGTTAGCCCATCCTTCAGGGGCGCAGGTGGCTGAAAACATCTCTGGTATGGCTCGGCTCCACATGATCAATACGTTGTTGTAGGAATGTTCCAGAACATGGTTACGCTCATAGTCTATGACTATGAGCGTTTCTGGTGTATGACCAGAAACGACAAGCTTCACTGGAAGCCTTGGTCAGTGGATCTTGGTCTGGCTCAGTTGATCTTGGTCTGGCTCAGTTGATCTTGGTCTGGCTCAGTAGATCTTGGTCTGGCTCAGTGGATCTTGGTCTGGCTCAGTGGATCTTGGTCTGGCTCAGTGGATCTTGGTCTGGCTCAGTAGATCTTGGTCTGGCTCAGTAGATCTTGGTCTGGCTCAGTAGATCTTGGTCTGGCTCAGTGGATCTTGGTCTGGCTCAGTAGATCTTGGTCTGGCTCAGTAGATCTTGGTCTGGCTCAGTGGATCTTGGCCTGGCTCAGTAGACCATGGTCTTGATCAGCAGATCTTTGTCTGACTCAGTAGATCTTGTTCTAAGTTGGTAGTGTTGTCTTCCATTCTTAACAAGCGTACACCCGGAAAACACTTGGTGTTTTTGGGGGACTCAAAGTATCTGGTTGTATCAATAGTACATTGTGTTTGATTTGATAATGTAGTATACAGTATATATAATTATTACATTTCAGGACAGTACTACATATTGCAATCTACCCAAAAACTACAGGCAATATCACCCGACGCTCCAGTGCTGATCCTTGGGGATTTTAATCATTGTTCTCTCCAGAAAACCATAAGGAACTTTTACCAATATGTTAAGTGCCCTACCAGACTCAACAAAATGCTGGACTTGTGTTATGGGTCCATCAAAGGAGCATATAAAGCTATTCCCCTTCCCCCACTTGGGGGGGCCGACCATAATTGTATTCAGCTTATCCCATCATACTGCACTGCACTGCAGAGGGGAAAAACGGTCACCAAGCGGGTTAAAGTCCGGACTGATGAATCCAAATTGAGTCTGCAGGGCTGCTATGAGTGTACAGACTGGGAAATGTTTAAGCAATCTTGTCCGAACATTGACGTCCTTGCAGATGTTGTCAGTTGTTACGTCTCCTTTTGTGAAGATAATGTTATTCCTGAAAAAACTGTAAAGGTGTACTGTGGTAACTCGGTTAGGTAGAAGGGCTCAAAGTAAGGACCAGGCAGGGTGTGAGGGTCCAAAGCCTCAAACGGCGGTTTATTGCACTCGGTTTCTTATATCCACACAAGCGCACGCTGTTCATCGAAGTCGGGGGGGGGGTTGCTCGAGTCGTCGTCCACGTGTCCGCCGTGCGGCTCACTCTACGGTCTCGGTGGTCTCGGTCGTCTGCGTTGTCCTCTCTTCCACTCGACTCCTCTCGATCTGTCGTTTGGTGGCCTCCTTTTAACACCTGGGTGCCTCCTGCCCAGGTGCTCCTCGTTTCCCCGATTGCGGCTCTCGGGAGGTTGGGATTTGTCGCCGGCTGTTGGCCACCGGCGGTATATCCCGGCCTCGACTCTCCCGGCCTCGACTCTCCCGAACAGGGGGCGTGGCACCGGGGGAATGCCACAGTACCCAAATAGTAAACCATGGGTGACGAAAGCACTCAGGGCACTGCTATACAGGAAAAGACAGGCATTTAGAGCAAGGAACCTTCCGGAGGTTGAAAAACTAAAAAAGGAAGTTAAACATGAAATAGCAAGAGCAAAGCGGAGCTATAAAGAAAAGCTAGAGGACCAATTGGTAAACAACAATTTAGGCTCTGCTTGGGATAGCATGAAAACCATAATTGGTACAAAGAAAACAAGAAATCCGAATTTGGTGCTGGATGGGTTCACATGTGATAGAAAGCTGGCACAGACGCTGAATGAGTTTTATCTGAGGTTTGACTCACCAACATTTAAGAATGCCATTTTAGAGCAAAAAAACTACCTAAAGGATAGTGCCCCAGCGCCCTTTGATTTGCATGACGTAGTAGATACCTTCAGACACTCAAAGGTTAAGAAGAGCCCCGGGCCAGATAACATAGGGGGTCACCTACTCTCCTCGTGCGCTGAACAACTTGGTCCAATATTTTATTACATATTTAAGCTCTCCTTGAGCCAACAGAGAGTCCCCAAAATTTGGAAAAACTCGACTATTGTACCAGTGGCAAAAATCTGTCGCCCTAAGGTTTTAAATGATTTTAGACCAATTGCCTTGACCTCATTGGTGTTGAAATGTTTCGAAAAGCTAATGAAAAAGGTGCTCCTCATCAAAACAGAGAATCTATTGGACCCACAACAATTTGCTTATAGGGCCAGGCGAGGGGTTGAGGATGCTACAGCCACTCTGCTTAACCTGATACTTAAGCACCTTGAAGGTAGCAACACTCATGCCAAAATTGTATTTGTTGATTTTTCATCAGCTTTTAACACTATTCAACCACACATTTTAGTTGATAAGCTGTTAAGAAATTTTAATTTAGATTTTAGTTTAGTGGGTTGGATTTTGGATTTTTTAACAGACAGAACTCAGAGAGTGAGGGTGAATGGGGTATACTCAGAAAAGCTCCTGTCCTCTACAGGGTCACCACAGGGTTGTGTCCTGTCCCCTCTTTTATACATCCTATACACTGATGACTGTCGTAGCCAGCACACAAACAGACATATTTTAAAGTTTGCAGATGACTCAGCTATTGTTAGTCTTTTAAATGGAAAATAATCTGAGCATGGTCCTGTTTTAAACGATTTTATAGCCTGGTGTGATAGTGCTCACTTACACTTGAATGTATCAAAAACGAAGGACATGGTCATTGATTATAGGCGCAAGTCCCCCCCTACCCAGGTCACTGCTATAAACGGGCAACCTGTAGAGGTAGTTGGCTCATATAAATACCTGGGAAGCATAATTGATGACAGGCTAAAGTTTAATCTTAACACAGAGAATATATGTAAGAAAGGCCAACAGCAACTCTCCTGCCTCAGTAAATTGGCAAAATTCAATGTGGATAAAACCATTATGAGAATATTTTATAAATCTTACATTGAATCTGTTTTATCTTTTTCTATGATATGCTGGTACGGAAATCTGAACGTAAAGGATAAAGCCTCACTCGCCAAAGTAGTGAAGGCCGGTGGCAAAATCATAGGTGCCAAGCAAAGTAGTCTAGCAGACTTGTACAATAGATTTGTCCACAAAAAGGCAGAATCTATTTTATCAGCTAATGGTCATCCTCTTCATCCTGAGTTTCAGTTGTTACCTTCTAAGTCACGTTTCAGATTCCCTGCAGTTAAAACCAATAGATATAGACTCTCATTTGTCCCCAGTGCCATTTCTCTACTGAACTCAGATTTTGGAGCCCGGGGCCGACATGGTGTTTTTGGTGCAGTGTGAGGTATGATTACCTGCTGTATGAAAGGTATTTTATTTGACGCATAGTAGTTATTATTATTATTCTGATTTACATGGGTATGTCATGCAGGGATGCTTATCAGCATGCCTGTATACACTCTGCACTATCTATATACTATCTGCATGTATGTTTGGTCTGTCATGTTGCACTTTCTGTCCTATGTTGTCTATTGATGTCTTGCTGCAAACAAAATCGCCCTTAGGGGACAATAAAAAGCTTTACTTACTACTTACTTACTTACTTACATCAATTACCAGAAAGACAATACCTTACACCCTTGTTTTTCTAATGACAATCATTTTCCACAACACCTGATGGATTCATGATAGTAAAGGATATCTACATGATTGACCTGAAAGTCTCCAAACTACCGGCCCTTCTGTATATCGTTGTAAATATAGCACCTGATCAGAGAATGTTAACAGGCAGCTCTTACAGCGGGATCATTTTATTACATCACAAGTTGACCTTTTTTATTTTTTTCATTGTGAACAGTTCAGAAAATATTCATCTTTTTCTGCTGGAATCCACAGATTGTACAAATGGCTGACATTCACCACACATGACCTCTGACACATGAATTTGGTTGCAAAACGGTTCACTGCGCTATGGAGATGATGACAGTTTGATCGTTCCTCTCGCGAGAACAGCGTTCAGATCGGCAGGTAGGCTTGGGTTTTGAATCAACACGGGCCTCGGCAAAGTAATGGAATCAGTGCATTGACGGACAGACAGAAAGACGGACATGCAGTCAGACGGAGAGGAGATTAATTAAGAGAAGCCTGGAGGCCGGTTTGTGTCGATTCGAGAATACAGACGATTTGTGAAGAAACACTTCCTCACAAATGCCCCAATCTGCCATCAATTTTAAGTAACATTGTAAAAAAATTGGCACTTTTAATTATTCATTTTGTTATTGGCACTGTTTGGAAGACGAATATATATTTTTTCTGATCAAATTAATTCTCACATTTGATAATAATAATAATTCCAGTGTTACTGACAGTACACAACAAAAACTCTTAAGAACTCACAACAAAATCACATATTTGCCATTGTGACCAGAGAAATAATCAATTATAATCCCTCCTGTTGGGATAGAAAAAAGAGGTTTACTATCATAAGTGCCATTTCAAGTTCAGCAAACAACAAAAGGTCAAGTTCGATGATCACATGGGATAAAATGATGTTTGACATTTGAAGGTTAACACACATCTTCGAGCAGTCAATTCACATGGTGGGAAAAAAGTAAATAACATAAACCAGGACAAATTAATCCTATCCTGATTATATTAATCAACTCTTTCTCAAAACCTTGGACTTTGGAGATGGTCAAGGGATGATGAAAAAGCGAGTTAGTTCAGATGGATCAGCTGGTAGCCAGAGCAACAATGCTCTCTACCTGCTTTGTGGTCACTTTGGGATCACAAATGTTTCAAAAGAGATGAGAACCGGTCTTTTCAAGTCATCTTTTGAGGTTTTACTTAACGGGAGACGTTTCCAACTTCAAAAGCTTAAACTAGAGTCAGTGACTTAAATTAGTGATTTTAAAGTTTCGCCAGTAAGGTTTTCACCGCTACAACAACGGGAGGACTGTAGTGCTTCTTTACAAGCAGATTTCAAGTAGCCGTCAATGGAAACTACGCTCTCAACTATCACTCTAAAAAGCTGCCCAGGTGCTTTCCTACCAAACAGTCTGGTCCATACACTTATTCTCTGAAAAAAAGCGAGAAGAAATCAACGGTGTTTGTGTCATGCATCAAGCTTTGCTGATATTATTGACATTTCATTTAAATTGCCAATAACTGATGCAATTTGTGGCAAATCTAAGTGATACGGCTGTCAGGGGACGAGGAACTGCAACAAGGTCAAAAATAGGTTAGACGAATAGTCAAATCTAGGGATACGTTGCAGGTGATACACAGTGGATGTGTGAGGTGAACCTTTGACCCCTGTGGTCTTTAGAAAAAAGTGTTTGGGTCCAATTCCCTCGGGCTGTGGCTGAATCCTGTTGAAAGTCTAAAAGTCCACTTCCACCCAGGGAGTGCACCGTACAGCCGTCAGACAGGCCGGAGCGGCGCAGGGCTCCCACTCTGACACGTTACTCTGCGATGTTTCTGTTGTGGTCGTACGACAGACGCCGCTTGGAGCTCTGAGCGTGCCGATTGGCCGAAGGGAGGCCAGGGGAGAGCCTGTGATTGATCGGCCTGGATATGTTTCTGATTTCCTGAGAGAACAGAGGGATAGAGAGCACAGACAGAGAGAGGCAACAGAGACAGAGAGAGAGAGAGAGAGAGAGAGAGAGAGAGAGAGAGAGAGAGAGAGAACCGACAGACAACAGATAGAGACAGAGCGAGAGAGGGAGGACGAGAGAGGGAGACACAGGTGTTTAAGTGAATATAGTACAGTTCAGCCCTTATAAGGAGTCACATAATGGACTCTATTGTTCGCAGTCACTTAGTAACACCGTTTCAGTGATTTTCTTTTCCACAGTTTTAACGGAAGATGTTGTGTTTCTTTTTTTTATTCATTTTGTTTTGATATGAAATCATGCCATTGTAGCCATCTTCATCATTGTTGTCGTATTGTCCTTGTGTTTCTGAATGTCTTTCTGAATTTTTAACAGAACTTAAAGCATGCAAGTACAATTGAACCTCAAGCACACACACACAACGCACACCGACAGCCATGTGTCAAACATGCAAGGCAATAACCAGTTCAGGGGTGGCAGCAAGGGGTGACGGGGGTTACTGCCATGGGACTGAAGGCTGAAGTGGTTGGATTTCGAACCAGCGACCCCGTATCAAAATGGCTAACCTTAAAACGGTTGTGTGATTAACTGGTGTAGGAGTGGCGGAATGGCTTAAAGGGCCACACTGTCATGTTCTATTTGTGTCCATATCACAACCCTGTTTGTGTGTGTGTGTGTGTGTGTGTGTGTGTGTGTGTGTGTGTGTGTGTGTGTGTGGCTGTGTGTGTCTGTGTGTGTGTTTGTCTGTTTGTGTGTGTGTGTGTGTAAATGAGTGAGTGAGTGAGAGAGTGAGAGGGGGTGTGAGAGAGAGAACGACTGCTTATTTCCATTCACTTCCTGATGAAGAGGCTAAATTGCAAAACCCAAAGGAGATTAATTAGCTCTCTCCCTCTCGCTCTGCTTCATTTTATCTGAAGGCTCCTTGGAGTAATTCCACCGCCCTCGTTGGGTGTGAATTAAGCAGAAGTTCAGATAGTAGTACATTTCTTAACACCTTGACAAGCAGAAACAAGAGTGGGAGCCTGATGGATGGCATGTTGCTTCCTTGTGATTCAATACGTTTAAACACTTCTACTCATTTGTATGGGAGCAGAAAGAGAAACAGACCACTACTGCGATGGCTTGACTGCACTCTCTTGCTAGATGCAAAGAAATGTTTACATGGAGATTAATAATTATTACTTGGTGATAATTACAAATGTGTATTTGTAAATTAGAACTTGCCAAGATCCAAGAAATTAAGTATTTTTTGTGTGTGCAAAAGACTACAGTCAATGAACAGCAGCTGCCGGCCACAAGGAGACAATAAACGCTCAAGATGACCTTTAAAGAGGTTCATGAATAAAGAGACGCGTTAAACCCATTGACCGAGCATCTTAACAGCCCAACCCTTTATGGTGTGTGACCTGGGTCTGTGTGTGCGCTGAACACACTCACACAACAATCTGCATGTACTCACAGTGTAGGCCGGCTCCAGGTATAAGGTCTTGAGAAGCAGGTCGCGAGACACGCCATTGGTCCTCTTGTAGCGCTGGCCGATCATTTTGTTCAAGTCATGGAAATTGTCCAACAGACTGCAAGGGTCGACCCCAGAAGAAAAACAAGCAAATAAGTTATGATGAACGGAGTGGAAGAATAGACAAACAGATGAATTCATACACCAACTACAGACACAATGCAGATTGCTTGCAGCTTTCCAGCAACTGTGCGTGAATATGTAACAATAGGTTCATTATCCAGCATGGCTTCTGGATAATAATTCACATGACTCTCTGGTACGGTGTGACATACATGGTGTTTCACACTTTCCACCGCCAGCCACCTAGTGGGACATGGACTGTTTAAGTGTCACAGTGCCTACATAACATTAACACATAACATTGCCCAACCACGCACGAATGCAACGACACACGCACGCACGCACTCACCCACCCAAACACACACCCACACAGCCACATATACACATCCACACATGCACCAACACATGCACATGAATCGAGAGGGGTCTGGCTGCAGACATCCACCCACACGCTCCAGACATCCACCCACACGCACTTCCGCTGCAGACAGAAACATCCACCCACACGCCGGAAATTGCGTGCTGGTGGATGTCTGGAGCGCGAGTTGCACATTATTCAACAGCGCCCCCCCGGGTCACACTTTTCGGTGGGTCGCAAAATTCGGTGTAACAACGGGACTCACTGCACGCCACGAAGATGTGACGTTCGGCTCAGCTGCACTTGGAGGTTATGGTAGGTGACTATTCAAAACACAGCGATACAATTATAAATGCACGAGACTTGCATTACCGATCTATTAGTTTCATTAAGTTTAGATTTTTTCATCAAACAAATAACAGAACGTTACACCAATATGAAGCATTTTTTGTTTTATTCCACACTGACGGTGGCAAACGCTAGCTAGGTGTCATTTTTGCAAGATAGGCAAATGTTTTTTGTAAACGTTGTGTAGCCTATAGTCGGTCTTATTAAACGATTTTAGAGATTTGTAGATGTGTTGGGAGCATAAACGATTTTAAGATTTGGACTTTTGACAGTCATCTGTAGTCCAAAACAGAGTTAAGTTGTAATAAAATAATTACCACGAATTGAATTGACGCAGCTCGTTTCGCTTTAACTAGAGTTGCACCTATCAGCTGTTCATCTCCGCAGCGGTGGCTGAGAAGTGTGATATCATTCAATAGACAAAATCGATCGTTCAATATTCGATCTGCCTGTTTAGTTCATACAATCTGTTTATAACTAAGAGATCATAGCACTTAGTTCAGTTAAAAGGGGTAAAAGAGATGAAGAAGCGGGACATGGGTGTTTATTAATGACGTGTCCGCGCGCGTCCTAAAAAACTGTAAATGAGTAGGCTACTACTAGTACTTTTGCAGGCTGAACGTTAAAATGCTTCTTAACTTAGAGAGATGGCATCTGCAGTAGTGCGCAATTGGACCTTCGAGGATTCCTGGTCTCTAAATTCCCGTAAGACCACTCTCTCCCACCAGTCTTGGCTGAGGACTCGCATCCAAATTCCTCTTGTTTGCGGCGGAGCTTAGGGTAAATATAAAGATCTGACGAGAAATTGACGTTGCTGCGCTGTCCTGCTCCTTCTTAATTGAAGGAGCAGGCAGAGAAAAGCTCTCTCCTGCTGTGCTTTCATTAAAATCAAATTTAAAATCCCCGATTGTGATAAGACATCCATTATGTCGCCGCCGGTCCAGAGATGTGTCAGGTGTGCGCGAGAGACATAACGGACACTTTTGTTACTGCCATGTATACAGTACATTCGGAACACATTTTAGGAACAGATCTATGCCGCATATAAATCTATGCGGATCAGATGTGCCATGTAAACGCGGCTACTGCCACCTGGAATCCCACATAAAACATTCCATTACATTTAAAGGTGATATATGTATGTGTGTAGAAAGAATATAAGAATGTATGTGTATATGTCTGTAGACAATATTTATGAATGTTTGTATGCTTACTTTTATAAGTCACTGACTTATTTTCCTCTATATTTTGCCTGCATTGATCTTAGACACAAAGATCAATGATAATTTCCCTGAATCTTCCACCATTCAGTCATGACAATAATCTTTTGTAAAGAATGTGCCATCCTCCTAGGTGTGATGGTCTTTCATTATTTTAAGTATTTAAAGAGGACAAAATTATTCTGGTGTTCAACTCACTCAGTGTTCAACAGTTTCAGGTCCTCCTCTCTGTAGACAGACTTACCCCCTCCAGTTATGTTTCCCACCACAGTGCCGTTGTTGTCTAATTTGATGTGTTATTATCTGGATGGGCTTGTCTGCAGTCCGGGGTGTAGAACCTTACAGTTCCAAGTCTTAGTTTAAGTAACTAACTGGTTGCAAAAATAATATAATTGAATATAAAATGATTCCAACTTGGTGGCATTTCATTTTCCATTAAACAGGGGCCACTTGACAACATTGTGGCTGGAGTTTCCTGGCTGCGTCAGAATGCAGGTTTGCTCAGGGGGAAGGTGGTCGAGCCCGCATTTCCGAATATGGACGCAAAAGAACAGCAGGGGCTCCTGGAAAGGATACGTTCTTCAACTGATGAAGAAGAAAAGTATCCCCTGCTCTTCACATTTGATTTTCAGGAAGACATGGAGGTCTTCCTTAACATGGCAGCTGAGGAGGATCTTCGGGTCAACGCCATGTTTCTGGGTCGCTGGGTGGACAGCCAGTGACATTGCTGTGTGTGTGTGTGTGTGTGTGTGTGTGTGTGTGTGTGTGTGTGTGTGTGTGTGTGTGTGTGTGTGTGTGTGTGTGTGTGTGTGTTGAGGTTCTGAGTTCAGTTATCTGTTGAGTGTTCTTAATAAAGTGTTATAACGTTTACAATGTAGATTTTTTGTATGACTTTACTTATTCACTTTGGTAACACACAGAGCTAAGTTAAAACACAGACTTGAGTTTGTCGTATTTAAATATGGGCAAATAAGGTGGTCCAGCAGCACAAGGTAAGACAATATCATAGACAATTAGAGCCAGATATTAAATGAATGATGGTTCAGAGTAAGAATTTAGGAATGCAAAAGTGCTAATAACATATGATAAATTATGTTGGAATGCAGTCGAACCTCATGATATTAAGACAACAGAATGTAACATAGCTAGACCTGATATAAATATGTCAGAAAAGGTGAAGCTAAAGGGGAATTGTTCTAACTATTCCTGTCCACTCATACATAGTATTTAAAATAATTATTAGCCTCAATCTCTGATGCCCTTCAGCTTTACAATACGAGTATCAGTTTGAGATGATTGCAGTATAACACAGAGGGAATTCTGAATAAGGTGTGTGTATTTACAGAAAGAGAAGAGCCATAAGCTCCAGCTTAAAGTCAACAGCGAGCGTCAGGTCTTCTGTCCAAAACCGGAAGCGTTTATCCGATTTTATAACTTAATTTATTTCGTTCATTTATGTAAACACATTACTTAACGCCCGTTCATTTATGTAAACACATTACGTAACGCCCGATTTTTATTTTATTTTCCGATTTTTATTTTTTATTATCCGATTTCCGGCGTGTGGGTGGATGTTTCTGTCTGCAGCGGAAGTGCGTGTGGGTGGATGTCTGGAGCGTGTGGGTGGATGTCTGCAGCTAGACTCTCTTGCATGAATCGAACGATCGAACGGTTTTGCGTGGATTGTGAACAGTTTCTTTGTGTTGTGCGTTGCTTCAAGCCATGCATACATTTTCTGGCTGTTATAAATAAGTATAGTCTCACACAGAATCTCACACAGTCTCATGGCTCATTTTCCTTTAGATCAGGCATTTAATCAGTTTTGTTTTTTTACAGTTTATCCAGCATTTTTCTCGACGATTTCTGTGTTAAGCATGATTATTATTCCTGTATTAGACTTTTTTCTCCTGAATTGGATAAGGAAACAGGGATACTGTATCCTTTATGTGGGGACAGCGCCCTCTAGCTTTCACCGCAAACTCCACAGGTCATGCGTTGCTCCTAGTTTCAAAGGAACAATTCCCAAATGTACTTTTAATATCTGAACTCATACAATTCTATCCTACTATTAACTACATGAATAAAAGCGTAATCTTAGAACTTCAAGTGAATTCAGACACAGGTCATTAAGGAGGAGGTAGCCTACAGATGAAACCCTGTATCTTTTGACTCCATTATTCCGTTATCCCATTCTGTACTGAAAGGTTTTATGAGCGATTCTAGGCCGAAACATAAAGGATCACATTCATCTGATCTATCCTCACGATCCACTAGCTGCCCGCCCCAAATCGCGTCTCTGTAGGCAGCCAGTGCTCCGAGATCGGACACAAAAACAAATGGTACTACCAACCACTCAAAAGCCAAAATAAATAGTATTCCAGCCAATCACCGACAAGGGGTGGGTGTTGTAGGGTTTTGCGCTGCGTTCATGATAGTTTTGACTGGATGCATGAAACACGGAAGGGAGGGGCGAGCCGGCTCTGTTTGTTTGGGATCTCGCTTCAAATACCAACAGAAGTGACGTCCCCCGACATCGCTCTTACAACCTTTAAGGCAGGGGTCACCAACCTTTTTGAACCTGAGAGCTACTTCATGGGTACTGAGTCATACGAAGGGCATCCAGTTTGATACACTCTTCTGAAATAACAGATTTGCTCAGTTTGCCTTTATTGTTAAT
>NC_082397.1:7370626-7373126 GCF_031168955.1 Gadus macrocephalus
TATTCTCCTTCTTCTCCTCTTCTCCAGTAATCTCCTGGCTGCCGTCATCCCCTCTAAGCTCTGGCACTGTCTCGCTGCCGTCAACAGAACTCTCCAAACCTGACTCGGCTCGTCTGTGTTCCCCTGCCAGCTCCTCTCCCCTCCCCTCCTCAAACTCAACCCCGCTGCAATCCTCTTCATCTCCTAGCCTCTTATCTTCCTCCCCCTCTGCGACCTTCATCAACGTCCCCCTGACTGCTTCTGGGATGGATCCTCCCTGGAGGCCGTCTACCTCTCTGAGCCCTGGGGCAGAGTCAGCGGCGTTCGCCTCGTCTTTACCGGCCTTCCCCTCATTTCTACAACTCGGCGTTGCCTGATGACAGGAGCCCCTCTGCTCCTCTGATAACACCACCTCGGGTTCATTACAGTTTACATCGCCCGTCTCTTTCAGAGGCTTCTCCTCATGAAAAGGCTCTTTTGTGTATAAATCCCCAGGAGAGGATTCTCGTGGCATGAGCTGGTCTGATTTGACACACAACTCAAGTGGACGACCTTTACTATGGTCCCGGTCCCCCTTCTCTGCACTGCCCCCGTCAGCGCTCTCTGTATGGCTGTTGTTGTGTTCCCCGTCTGCAGTGCTGCTCCCTCGCTGCCTCTGCATGGTGTCGAGGCTTAGTTCAGCAGGGAAGGTGCTGCCCTCTACAGGTGTGGCTGAGGTAAGACGGTGTAGGCCCTCTTCACAGCAGGGGGCTGTTTCCGCGGCGCATTCGTCGGACCACAAACGGTTTCCTCCGTCCTCTTGCGGGTCGTCACAGGGACTCTTGGAGTCCTGAGTTGGTTCTGTGTCTGCTACCGCTGGGATCTCACCTACATTACGCCCCACGTCTTCACAGTGTTTCTGCACAGGGTTCCGGACTACCAGGGGTGGAGATGAGGTGCCATTTGGTAGAGGCAGGCTATCGTCCAGGTACTCACTATGTGGTCTAACATCATCAGTCAGAGGAGTGTCCAACTCGCCATTGTTGAGCTCCTCACCACTTGGGTTTCTCAGAGTCCGGCCAAAGTCTTCGTTCCTGTTGTTTTGGGAGCAGGGCTGTTCTTTGTTCTCTGAATAAGTGCACATTTTTGTCTGTAGGGGTTCATTTACTTCCCTAATGTCCTTGTCACAGCTTTTTTCAGACGCCTCGCTGTTGCTGGAGGATTCTGGGTAAAAGCTATTTGTCGGCGAGTCAGCGTTTGGCAGCGACACAATGGAGTCAAGAGGCTTTGACCTGCTCTTCTCCTCCTCCTCCCTCTCCTTCTCCTGCTCTCCCTTTTCTTCTCCTCCATTTGTCTTCCCTCCGTCCTTGTTCCCCGGCCCGTTCATGCCACGCTCGTCTCCCGCCTGGGTCTTGTGTTCCTCCAGCCTCTGCCTCGCGCCCGACCGCACAGCTCGCCTCGCACATCGAGCGCAGTTCCTGGCCAGAGTGTTGTGACAGCATCGGCAGCTCCTTGTGCTTCCTGCACCGCCCTCCTGTTTACGGCCTCCCCCTCCGGCCTCCTGGGCGCCCTGGAGGTTGTTGTGGAACTCGCCTTTGTCTCCCCCTTCCTGGCATTCTCCCAGGATGATTTCCGTGCCGCCAGCCTCCTCCCGGCCTCTCCTCTGGCCGCCGATGCCGGTGGTTTTGTTCGATCCCGGGCCGTTGGCGTTGCAGGACTTCCTCCAGCGCCGGCCCGAACGCACCCGGACCCGGTTGGACCCGCCGCTCTGTAGAGCCGCCGGAGGGGGCGGAAGAGGAGGCCCGCTGGTTCTCTTCCCCGCCTGGTGCTCTCCGCCTCCTCCGCCGCCTCCTCCTCCACTGACCTTCCCTCTGAGCCAGCTCCCGACCAGGGCAGAGGCCCCGCCGGCGGACAGGCCCGGGCCCTTCCCCAGGGACCAGCCTCCGGGCTTGGTCGTGGAGTAGAGGCAGCTTCCCTTCTCAGTCCGGAGGAACAGGCACTGGGTCTGGGTCTGCGTCTTCCCCCCCACCTCAGAGGTCTTCAGCGTTGCTACGGTGACCAGGGCACCTATTCCGGCCTGCCTGGCGTCCAGCCCCACCGGAAGCCCGTAGCCCATGCCGCCCAGCACCCCGGCCGGGTACATGTCCGCAGGCCTGGGGCAGGAGCTCTGCCTCTCATGGGTGGTGCTGGTGGTGGTGGTGGTGGGTCCGATGGTTGGAGCATGCCCTCCACCCCCCAGCTCTCCCCTGGTCTTCAGGCGGTTCTTGGAGCAGAGGGCCCAGGCCCGGAGGCCCCTGACCAGCGGAAGGTCCCCAAGACTGAGCTCCATGCGGCTGGGAAAGGGCCCATGGGCCCGGGGGCATGCCTGGATGCCCTCTCCACCTGTGGGGCCGGTCATGTTGAGGCATGGGTAGTTGTTGTTGTTGTTTTGCTGGAGCATCGCGCTCGATTCAGGTCTCATGTAAAGTTCAGCGACTGGGCTTTGCGTGTGTCTTATTTAGAACGCGTATATTAGGATTTCAAAGAGCATGTGATCAGTCTG
>NC_082397.1:7378126-7433126 GCF_031168955.1 Gadus macrocephalus
CAGCAAATTTATAAATGTATTTACATAAAAAATTATCCTGTGTGTTTGAAAAATGCCATATTCTAGCTAGTAAGTAATTATATAATCAAATCCATTTTGTCGAGAGTAAGGCAAATATATGATGGCAATCAACAGGTGTTAAATCTGAAATTTTCTAAAAAACATTTACAGAAGCCAGCAAGTCCAACCTGAATATAATCATCACTAACCTCACAACTCTTACTTTTCAGTAACGGTAAAAATAAAATAATGGTCACGTAAAAAAATACATCAAAGAAAAATAAGAAATATATTACTCTATTGCTCTGACTGTAACAGCTGGTGAAGTATAGATGTTTCTTTTTTTTTATCAAACTCATAACTCACCTATTTCATTTAATATACATACAGTATGTTGCTGTTCACTGTTTTGTTATACCAAAACCAAATTCCGTTGCACACGATTAGCATATAACCAAACGTCATCTTGGGCTAATTAACAAAACAACTTTTACCCTCATTGCTCGTTGTCCAACACCCTGCGGGTGGTCGTGGTGACTGCCCCCTCGCCCGTCCGTGTTTCCGTGGCGACCACCTGTCGGGTGGTTCTGATGGTCTTGGTCACCGTGGTGACGGACCCCTCCTGCACGGTGGAGACGTGATGCTGCTCGGACCTTTGGCTGGAGCTGAAGTCCATCGCCGACGAGTGGAGGGAGAACATCCCCGAGACCCCTTCCTCGCCGCCAACCTCGTCGCTGACCTCTGACCTCCGCTGGGCCCGGGGCGAACCCTCCGGGGTTATCTGGAGGAAGCCTTGGTGCGGAGGGGGCGCAGAAAGCAAGGAGTGGGGTGGAGGTGGAGGAGGAGGTGGATAGAGGAGAGATAGGAGGAAAGAGGAAGCAGGTATCAAGTCAACAGGAGTCATAAAGAGATGTAAAGGCATCAGTGGAAGGGTGGAGATGAGATGTAGGGAGAGTGGAAGATGGGTAGCGTAGTTGAAGGGAAGTATTATATTTGAGATGTGTAGGGAAGACAGAGGAGGCAGTGGGAAGTATGAAGTTTGAAAAAGTCTCAGTCTAATAAAAGACAAAAAAAGAGATGCAGAATGTTTACTGTAAACCCATGGCAACTTCATTATAAAAAAAATAATACCTGAAATCGAACCTACACATTACAACACACCCGCAAAGAATTGCAGTTTGCCTTATTCAGTTTAAATTAATAATAATTAAGTATTTACATTTAATTGAGTGCGACTATTGGATGCTAAGATTGTGTGATGCCTACCTGTGGAGTGTGGCTTTAGGCTAAACTTGGGGACCTTGAACCATGAAGAAGCCTCTGTTGCATCTGTCCCATGGTTCGCCTCCCATTCTTGGAACTTTGTTGAGCTGAAACCCATGGAGTACCCAGCCGTAAGCGGGTCTGGAGACTCTGAGCTATCCCTGTCTAGCATCTCTGATCTTGCAAGAGACTTCACAACATCACCCCTCTCTTCTGATCCTGCTGTTCCTTTAGCGCCCTCCCCACTTGTTGTCAGACTATACCCTGCAAAGGACACCATGCCAGATTGCCCCTTCAATCCTTTCACATGAGCATCTCTGCCTTCTGGTGAGGAATCGGTCACTAGTTTTCCACTCAGTTCAGCGTCCTCCTCCACTGGTTCTGCCATCTTGGTGTATGGAGAGGTGAATGACACCTTGGGCAGTTTCATTTTACCACTAGTCTTGGTTTTATCATCCTTCGATCCAATGTTGAAGTCTTTTTCATCATCGAGGCCGGAACTTGAGCTCTCAAACTTAAGTGATACTTTGTCCTTGGCGCCCGTTTTCCCAAAGGTTGGCTTCATTTGGATTTTTGGTATCCTTACTTTATCTCCTGTTACCAAATTCCCAGTTCTTTCCTCATCGGGGACACTAGCAGACATGTCAAGTTCCTCTCCCTCTGTATTTACCAGCACAAACATAGCTTTTTTTACTTTGGGCAATGTCTCATAGTGTATCTCAGTCTGATTAACATTCATCCTTCCCTCAGGAGAGGAAATAACTGGCAATGCAACCCCAAATTGAGGGATTTTGATTTTCTGGCCTTTACCCATTTTGGAATCATATTCCTGTGAAGCACTGATATCATAGTCTGTGTTGTGTGTGCTTGGTGCTTTAACTTCTTTAGTTAATGAGAAAGCACCCTCTCCATTTGAGTTGCCTGATTCCTCCATTTTACAACTCATCCCTTCAATCTCTTTGCCTTTGCCACGTTTATTCAACTCTACATTTGCTTCACCGCTGTTTTTCATTTTTGGCATCCCAATCTTGAATCTAGTGCCTTTAACCTTAGTGCCCTTGCCCTTTCCACTGGCTGGTGTGTTGAGTTCGATATCAGGGAGTTCCAGCTTTTTCTTGCCTGTATCCACATCAACCTTTAAGTCGGAGCATGGGACTTCTGGAATTGATATATGAGCAGATGGAAGTTTGACATCTGGCCCCTTAAGTTTGCATCCCTCTACCTCAGCTTCAAGATCCACACAAGGTTTATCTGACTTTGGTAGTTTTCCTTTAGGTAGCGATATATGGACATTTGGCATTTTAAAATGCCCACCTCCCTTTCCTTTCATCTCCATTTCAACATCAGGTCCTTTAATCCTTCCAGATTGTCCTTGAGGAAGTGTAACGTCCACATTTGGGATTTTGATCTGAGGCTTTCCTTTCTTTCCTTCAATTTCTACTTCTGGTGAATTAATATCCCCTACCAATGCTTTTCCTTCCATTGCAGAGTTGGGTAAATCCACATCTGATGTATTAGCCTTTCCAATTTTTACCGTAGGCAAGGTTAAGTCAATGTTTGGTAGTTTGACATGGGGCATATTAAACTTGCTTTGTCCTTTTCCGTCTATTCCAACATCTGATACATCTAATTCTCCTGATCCTTTGAGATCCATTTCTGGCCTTTTCATTTTTGCTGGCCTTCCTTTTGGAACAGATATATTACTGTCTGGCAAACTGACAGAGGGGATTTTAATTGTTCCTTTTTCTTCCTCAGACAGTGACACGTCAAGGTCTGTTTTTGGGGCAGACACAGCAATTGTTGGCATTTTAGGGATTTTTAGGTTGCCCTCATAACCTCTTATATCAGCTTCTGATACGTCTACCTCTACTTTGGGAAGAAGAACCTCTGTGTCTGGTGTCTTTGCTGCTGGCAGTGACAGTTTGATTGCTGGTATTTTGACCATGGCCTTTGCATCAAGGTCTCCACTTGTCTTGCCCATGCCTACTTCCTTGGATCCAAAGCCTGAAAACCTGGGAAGTTGAATTGAGACGTTGGGTGCATGAAACTCACCCTTATGCACGTCTCCATCAAATTTTGCATCAAGATCTCCCTCAGGGCAAGAAACAGATGCATTTGACGTCTTTTTAGAGATTCCAAATGAGGGCATTTTGATTTTAGGCTTGTTTACTTTGACTTTAATATTTCCTTCACCATCATCAAACTCTAATGATGGTGCTCCTATTTCTCCTTCAGTAGGGCTGAAGGATGGATTTTTTCCCTCTAACTCTCCACTCTTAGGTCTCCCCCCAAATTTGGGAAGCGCAAACTTTGGAAGACTTAGAGACACATCAGGCATTTCAAAACTACTGCTGGAAGACGGCCTTCCACCTTCTGCTTTCAGTAGCTCCTGTTCCACGTCATCCTCCTTAGGTTTGGCCAAGCTGAAGTCAAAGTCGACCTTAGGAGCTGAGATGTCAACCTTTGATAGTTTTACAGTGCGGAGATTAATTGATCCACCTATGCCTTCTGTCCCCGCTGGAGATATGTCAAAATGTCCTTCAGCTTTTCCACTTGGGGATGAAACATCGGGCCTCTCCATCTTTCCCTTCAAATCTGGTTCTTCCAGTTTAACGTTACCTCCTGGTAGATTTACCATGGGTAATGAAACATCAAATGAGGGCATGGCAAACTTTCCACCTTTGACATCTGGGCCTTCTATGTTGACATCAGGTCCTTTCACTTTCATTTTAGGTAGAGAAAGATCTATGGAAGGCATGTGGAATTTACTACCTTTGCCAACATGTGCGTCAATGTCGATGTCGCCTTCTGCTTTTCCTTTAGGGAGTGAAATGTCAACATCTGGCATGTCCAGCTTTCCCTTCATATCAGGCCCTTCAATTTTAACTTTGCCATCAGGTAGTTTTACCCTTGGTAGTGAAATATCGAATTTAGGCATTTTAAATTTCCCACCCTTTCCTTCAATGTTCATTTCAGCCTCAGCTTTTCCTTTGGGAAGGGAGATATCAACATCTGGCATCTCCATCTTTCCCATCAAATCTGGTCCCTCAAGTTTAACATTGCCTCCAGGTAGATTTACCTTTGGTAGTGAACCATCGACTGAGGGCATGTTAAATGTTACACCCTTGACATCAGGGCCTTCTACGTTGACATCAGGTCCTTTCACTTTCATTTTGGGGAGGGAGAGATCTAGTGATGGCATGTGGAATTTACCGCCTTTGGCCCTGTGTGCCTCAAGGTCTATATCCCCTCCTGCTTTTCCTTTAGGGAGTGAGATGTCGATGTTCGGCATCTCAATCTTTTTACCCTTTAGATCTGGGCCTTTTAATTTTAAATCTCCTTCTGGGAGGTTCATCGTTGGAAGTGAAACATCGAATTTAGGCATTTTAAATTTCCCACCCTTTCCTTCAACGTTCATTTCAGCCTCAACTTTTCCTTTAGGAAGGGAGACATCAACATCTGGTATCTCCATCTTTCCCTTCATATCTGGTCCTTCCAGTTTAACGTTGCCTCCAGGTAGATTTATCTTTGGTAGTGAACGATCGAATGAGGGCATGGCAAACTTTCCACCTTTGACATCCGGGCCTTCTACATTGACATCAGGTACTTTCACTTTCATTTTAGGTAGAGAAAGATCTATGGAAGGCATGTGGAATTTACTTCCTTTGCCAACATGTGCGTCAATGTCGATATCTCCTTCTGATTTTCCTTTAGGGAGTGAAACGTCAACATCTGGCATGTCCAGCTTTCCCTTCATATTAGGCCCTTCAATTTTAACTTTGGCCTCAGGCAGTTTCACCTTTGGTAGTGAAATATCGAATTTAGGCATTTTAAAATTCCCACCCTTTCCTTCAATGTTCATTTCAGCCTCAGCTATTCCTTTGGGGAGGGAGATGTCAACATCTGGCTTCTCCATCTTTCCCTTAAAATCTGGTCCCTCAACTTTAACACTGCCTTCAGGTAGATTTACCTTTGGTAGTGAACCATCGAATGAGGGCATGGCAAACTTTCCACCTTTGACAACAGGGCCTTCTACGTTGACATCAGGTCCTTTCACTTTCATTTTGGGGAGGGAGATATCTATTGATGGCATGTGGAATTTACCGCCTTTGGCCCCATGTGCCTCAACGTCGATATCCCCTCCTGCTTTTCCTTTAGGGAGTGAGATATTGATGTTCGGCATCTCCATCTTCCTACCCTCAAGATCTGGGCCTTTTATTTTTAAATCTCCTTCTGGGAAGTTGATCTTTGGTAGTGAAACATCTAATTTTGGCATTTTAAATTTCCCGCCCTTTCCTTCAATGTTGATTTCACCCTCCACTTTTCCTTCGGGGAGTGATATATCAACGTCTGGCATCTCAACCTTCCCTTTCATATCTGGTCCTTCCAGTTTAAAGTTACCTCCTGGTAGATTTACCTTTGGTAATGAAACATCGAATGAAGGCATGGCAAACTTTCCACCTTTGAAATCTGGGCCTTCTATGTTGACATCAGGTCCTTTCACTTTCATTTTAGGTAGAGAAAGATCTATGGAAGGCATGTGGAATTTACTTCCTTTGCCAACATGTGCGTCAATGTCGATATCTTCTTCTGCTTTTCCTTTAGGGAGTGAAATGTCAACATCTGGCATGTCCAACTTTCCCTTCATATTAGGCCCTTCAATTTTAACTTTGCCCTCAGGAAGTTTTACCTTTGGTAGTAAAATATCGAATTTAGGCATTTTAAATTTCCCACCCTTTCCTTCAATGTTCATTTCAGCCTCAGCTTTTCCTTTGGGAAGGGAGACATCAACATTTGGCATCTCCATCTTTCCCTTCAAATCTGGTCCCTCAAGTTTAATGTTTCCTCCAGGTAGATTTACCTTTGGTAGTGAACCATCGAATGAGGGCATGGCAAACTTTCCACCTTTGACATCAGGGCCTTCTACGTTGACATCAGGTCCTTTCACTTTCATTTTGGGGAGGGAGAGATCTATTGATGGCATGTGGAATTTACCGCCTTTGGCCCCATGTGCCTCAACGTCGATATCCCCTCCTGCTTTTCCTTTAGGGAGTGAGATATTGATGTTCGGCATCTCCATCTTCTTACCCTCAAGATCTGGGCCTTTTATTTTTAAATCTCCTTCTGGGAAGTTGATCTTTGGTAGTGAAACATCGAATTTTGGCATTTTAAATTTCCCGCCCTTTCCTTCAATGTTGATTTCACCCTCCACTTTTCCTTCGGGGAGTGATATATCAACGTCTGGCATCTCAACCTTCCCTTTCATATCTGGTCCTTCCAGTTTAACGTTACCTCCTGGTAGATTTACCTTTGGTAATGAAACATCGAATGAAGGCATGGCAAACTTTCCACCTTTGAAATCTGGGGCTTCTATGTTGACATCAGGTCCTTTCACTTTCATTTTAGGTAGAGAAAGATCTA
This sequence comes from Gadus macrocephalus, assembly GCF_031168955.1. Classification (NCBI taxonomy): domain Eukaryota; kingdom Metazoa; phylum Chordata; class Actinopteri; order Gadiformes; family Gadidae; genus Gadus; species Gadus macrocephalus. Next base: position 7,384,811 of record NC_082397.1, read on the forward strand.
TGGAAGGCATGTGGAATTTACTTCCTTTGCCAACATGTGCGTCAATGTCGATATCTCCTTCTTCTTTTCCTTTAGGGAGTGAAATGTCAACATCTGGCATGTCCAGCTTTCCCTTCATATTAGGCCCTTCAATTTTAACTTTGCCCTCAGGAAGTTTTACCTTTGGTAGTAAAATATCGAATTTAGGCATTTTAAATTTCCCACCCTTTCCTTCAATGTTCATTTCAGCCTCAGCTTTTCCTTTGGGAAGGGAGATATCAACATCTGGCATCTCCATCTTTCCCTTCAAATCTGGTCCCTCAAGTTTAATGTTTCCTCCAGGTAGATTTACCTTCGGTAGTGAACCATCGAATGAGGGCATGGCAAATTTTCCACCCTTGACATCAGGGCCTTCTACGTTGACATCAGGTCCTTTCACTTTAATTTTGGGGAGGGAGATATCGATTGATGGCATGTGGAACTTACCGCCTTTGGCCCCGTGTGCCTCAATGTCGATATCACCTCCTGCTTTTCCTTTAGGGAGAGAGATGTCGATGTTCGGCATCTCAGTCTTCTTACCCTTAAGGTCTGGGCCTTTTAATTTTAAATCTCCTTCTGGGAGGTTGATCGTTGGTAGTGAAACATTGAATTTTGGCATTTTAAATTTCCCGCCCTTTCCTTCAATGTTTATTTCACCCTCCACTTTTCCTTCGGGAATTGATGTATCAACGTTTGGCATCTCAACCTTCCCTTTCATATCTGGTCCTTCCAGTTTAACGTTACCTCCTGGTAGATTTACCTTTGGTAATGAAACATCGAATGAAGGCATGGCAAACTTTCCACCTTTAAAATCCGGGCCTTCTATGTTGACATCAGGTCCTTTCACATTCATTTTAGGTAGAGAAAGATCTATGGAAGGCATGTGGAATTTACTTCCTTTGCCAACATGTGTGTCAATTTCGATATCTCCTTCTGCTTTTCCTTTAGGGAGTGAAATGTCAACATCTGGCATGGCAATTTTTCCCTTCAAATCAGGCCCTTCCATTTTCACTTTGCCCTCAGGTAGTTTTCCCTTTGGTAGGGTAATATCGAATTTAGGAATTTTAAATTTCCCACCATTTCCTTCAATGTTCATTTCAGCCTCAGCTTTTCCTTTGGGAAGGGATATATCAACATCTGGCATCTCCATCTTTCCCTTCAAATCTGGTCCCTCAAGTTTAACGTTGCCTCCAGGTAGATTTACCTTTGGTAGTGAACCATCGAATGAGGGCATGGCAAATTTTCCACCCTTGACATCAGGGCCTTGAACGTTGACATCAGGTCCTTTAACTTTCATTTTGGGGAGGGAGAGTTCTATTGATGGCATGTGGAATTTACCGCCTTTGGCCCCGTGTGCCTCAATGTCGATATCACCTCCTGCTTTTCCTTTAGGGAGTGAGAGGTCTATGTTCGGCATTTCAATCTTCTTACCCTTAAGATCTGGGCCTTTCAATTTTAAATCTCCTTCTGGGAGGTTGATCGTTGGTAGTGAAACATTGAATTTTGGCATTTTAAATTTCCCGCCCTTTCCTTCAATGTTTATTTCACCCTCCACTTTTCCTTCGGGAATTGATGTATCAACGTTTGGCATCTCAACCTTCCCTGTCATATCTGGTCCTTCCAGTTTAACGTTACCTCCTGGTAGATTTACCTTTGGTAATGAAACATTGAATGAAGGCATGGCAAACTTTCCACCTTTGAAATCCGGGCCTTCTATGTTGACATTAGGGCCTTTCACATTCATTTTAGGTAGAGAAAGATCTATGGAAGGCATGTGGAATTCACTTCCTTTGCCAACATGTGCGTCAATTTCGATACCTCCTTCTGCTTTTCCTTTAGGGAGTGAAATGTCAACATCTGGCATGTCCAGCTTTCCCTTCATATTAGGCACTTCAATTTTAACTTTGCCCTCAGGTAGTTTTACCTTTGGTAGGGAAATATCGAATTTAGGCATTTTAAATTTCCCACCCTTTCCTTCAATGTTCATTTCGGCCTCAGCTTTTCCTTTTGGAAGGGATATATCAACATCTGGCATCTCCATCTTTCCCTTCAAATCTGGTCCCTCAAGTTTAACGTTGCCTCCAGGTAGATTTACCTTTGGTAGTGAACCATCGAATGAGGGCATGGCAAATTTTCCACCCTTGACATCAGGACCTTCTACGTTGGCATCAGGTCCTTTAACTTTCATTTTGGGGAGGGAGAGATCTATTGATGGCATGTGGAATTTACCGCCTTTGGCCCCGTGTGCCTCAATGTCGATATCACCTCCTGCTTTTCCTTTAGGGAGTGAGAGGTCTATGTTCGGCATTTCAATCTTCTTACCCTTAAGATCTGGGCCTTTCAATTTTAAATCTCCTTCTGGGAGGTTGATCGTTGGTAGTGAAACATTGAATTTTGGCATTTTAAATTTCCCGCCCTTTCCTTCAATGTTTATTTCACCCTCCACTTTTCCTTCGGGAATTGATGTATCAACGTTTGGCATCTCAACCTTCCCTGTCATATCTGGTCCTTCCAGTTTAACGTTACCTCCTGGTAGATTTACCTTTGGTAATGAAACATTGAATGAAGGCATGGCAAACTTTCCACCTTTGAAATCCGGGCCTTCTATGTTGACATCAGGTCCTTTCACATTCATTTTAGGTAGAGAAAGATCTATGGAAGGCATGTGGAATTCACTTCCTTTGCCAACATGTGCGTCAATTTCGATACCTCCTTCTGCTTTTCCTTTAGGGAGTGAAATGTCAACATCTGGCATGTCCAGCTTTCCCTTCATATTAGGCACTTCAATTTTAACTTTGCCCTCAGGTAGTTTTACCTTTGGTAGGGAAATATCGAATTTAGGCATTTTAAATTTCCCACCCTTTCCTTCAATGTTCATTTCGGCCTCAGCTTTTCCTTTTGGAAGGGATATATCAACATCTGGCATCTCCATCTTTCCCTTCAAATCTGGTCCCTCAAGTTTAACGTTGCCTCCAGGTAGATTTACCTTTGGTAGTGAACCATCGAATGAGGGCATGGCAAATTTTCCACCCTTGACATCAGGACCTTCTACGTTGGCATCAGGTCCTTTAACTTTCATTTTGGGGAGGGAGAGATCTATTGATGGCATGTGGAATTGACCGCCTTTGGCCCCGTGTGCCTCAATGTCGATATCACCTCCTGCTTTTCCTTTAGGGAGTGAGAGGTCTATGTTCGGCATCTCAATCTTCTTACCCTTAAGATCTGGGCCTTTCAATTTTAAACCTCCTTCTGGGAGGTTGATCGTTGGTAGTGAAACATTGAATTTTGGCATTTTAAATTTCCCGCCCTTTCCTTCAATGTTTATTTCACCCTCCACTTTTCCTTCGGGAATTGATGTATCAATGTTTGGCATCTCAACCTTCCCTGTCATATCTGGTCCTTCCAGTTTAACGTTACCTCCTGGTAGATTTACCTTTGGTAATGAAACATTGAATGAAGGCATGGCAAACTTTCCACCTTTGAAATCCGGGCCTTCTATGTTGACATCAGGTCCTTTCACATTCATTTTAGGTAGAGAAAGATCTATGGAAGGCATGTGGAATTTACTTCCTTTGCCAACATGTGTGTCAATTTCGATATCTCCTACTGCTTTTCCTTTAGGGAGTGAAATGTCAACATCTGGCATGTCCAGCTTGCCCTTCATATTAGGCCCTTCAATTTTAACTTTGCCCTCAGGTAGTTTTACCTTTGGTAGTGAAATATCGAATTTAGGCATTGTAAATTTCCCACCCTTTCCTTCAATGTTCATTTCAGCCTCAGCTTTTCCTTTGGGAAGGGAGATATCAACATCTGGCATCTCCATCTTTCCCATCAAATCTGGTCCATCAAGTTTGACGTTGCCTCCAGGCAGATTTACCTTTGGTAGTGAACCATCGACTGAGGGCATGTTAAATGTTCCACCCTTGACATGAGGGCCTTCTACGTTGACATCAGGTACTTTCACTTTCATTTTGGGGAGGGAGAGATCTAGTGATGGCATGTGGAATTTTCCGCCTTTGGCCCTGTGTGCCTCAATGTCGATATCACCTCCTGCTTTTCCTTTAGGAAATGAGATGTCGATGTTCGGCATCTCAATCTTCTTACCCTTAAGTTCTGGGCCTTTTAATTTTAAATCTCCTTCTGGTAGGTTGATCGTTGGAAGTGAAACATCGAATTTAGGCATTTGAAATTTCCCACCCTTTCCTTCAATGTTCATTTCAGCGTCAGCTTTTCCCTTAGGAAGCGAGATATCAACATCTTGCATCTCCATCTTTCCCTTCATATCTGGTCCTTCCAGTTTAACGTTGCCTCCAGGTAGATTTGCCTTTGGTAATGAACCATCGAATGAGGGCATGGCAAACTTTCCACCTTTGACATCAGGCCCTTCTATGTTGACATCGGGTCCTTTGACTTTCATTTTTGGGAGGGAAAAGCCTACTGAGGGCATGTGGAATTTACTGCCTTTGGCCCCGTGTGCCTCAATGTTCAGATCCACTCCTGCATTTCCTTTAGGGAGTGAGATATCAATGCTTGACATCTGAATCTTCTTACCCTTAAGATCTGGGCCTTTGAATTTTAAATCTCCATCTGGGAGGTTGGTCTTCGGTAGTGAAACATCGAATTTTGGCCTCTTAAATTTCCCGCCCATTCCGTCAATGTTTATTCCACCCTCCGCTTTTCCTTCGGGGAGTGATATAGCAACGTCTGGCATATCAACCTTCCCTTTCATATCTGGTCCTTCCAATTTAACGTTACGTCCTGGTAGATTTACCTTGGGTAATGAAACATCAAATGAAGGCGTGGCAAACTTTCCACCTTTGACATCAGGGCCTTCTATGTTGACATCAGGTCCTTTCACATTCATTTTAGGTAGAGAAAGATCTATGGAAGGCATGTGGAATTTACTTCCTTTGCCAACGTGTGCGTCAATGTCGATATCGCCTTCTGCTTTTCCTTTAGGGAGTGAGATATCAATGTTTGGCATCTCAATCTTCTTACCCCTAAGATCTGGGCCTTTCAATTTTAAATCTCCTTCTGGGAGGTTGATCTTTGGTAGTGAAACGTCGAATTTGGGCATTTTGAATTTCCCGCCCTTTCCTTCAATGTTTATTTCACCTTCTGCTTTTACTTTGGGGAGTGATATATCAACGTCTGCCATCTGAACCTTCCCTTTCATATCTTGTCCTTCCAGTTTAACGTTACCACCTGGTAGATTTACCTTAGGTAATGAAACATCGAATGAAGGCATTGCCAATTTTCCACCTTTGACATCCGGGCCTTCTATGTTGACACCAGGTCCTTTCACTTTCATTTTAGGTAGAGAAAGATCTACCGAAGGCATTTGGAATTTACCTCCTCTGCCAATATGTGTGTCAATGTCGATATCCCCTTCTGCCTTTGCTTTAGGGAGTGAAATGTCCACATCGGGCATGTCCATTTTCCCCTTCAAATCAGGCCCTTCCATTTTCACTTTGCCCTTAGGTAGATTTGCCTTTGGTAGTGAAATATCGAATTTAGGCATTTTAAATTTCCCACCCTTTCCTTCAATGTTCATTTCAGCTTCAGCTTTTCCTTTGGGGAGGGAGATATCAACATCTGGTATCTCCATCTTTCCCTTCAAATCTGGTCCTTCCAGTTTAACATTGCCTCCAGGTAGATTTACCTTTGGTAATGAAACATCGAATGAGGGCATGCCAAACTTTCCACCTTTGACATCAGGGCCTTCTATGTTGACATTGCGTCCTTTGACTTTCATTTTTGGGAGGGAAAAGTCTACTGATGGCATGTGGAATTTACCGCCTTTGGCCCCGTGTGCTTCAACGTCGAGATCCACCACTGCTTTTCCTTTAGGGAGTGAGATATCAATGTTTGGCATCTCAATCTTCTTACCCTTAAGATTTGGCCCTTTCAATTTTATGTCTCCCTCTGGGAGGTTGATCTTCGGCAGTGAAGCATCGAATTTTGGCCTTTTAAATTTCCTGCCCGTTCCGTCTGTGTTTATTTCACCCTCCGCTTTTCCTTCGGGGAGTGATATATCAACGTCTGGCATATCAACCTTCCCTTTCATATCTGGTCCTTCCAATTTAACGTTACCTCCTGGTAGATTTACATTAGGTAATGAAACATCGAATGAAGGAATAGAAAACTTTCCACCTTTGACATCAGGGCCTCCTATGTTGACATCAGGTCCTTTCACATTCATTTTAGGTAGAGAAAGATCTATGGAAGGCATGTGGAATTTACTTCCTTTGCCAACATGTGCATCAATGTCGATGTCCCCTTCTGCTTTTCCTTTAGGGAGTGAGATATCAATGTTTGGCATCTCAATCTTCTTACCCTTAAGATCTGGGCCTTTCAATTTTAAATCTCCTTCTGGGAGGTTGATCTTTGGTAGTGAAACATCAAATTTGGGCATTTTAAATTTCCCGCCCTTTCCTTCAATGTTTATTTCACCTTCCACTTTTCCTTTGGGGAGTGATATATCAACGTCTGCCATCTCAACCTTCCCTTTCATATTTGGTCCTTCCAGTTTAACGTTACCTCCTGGTAGATCTACCTTAGGTAATGAAACATCGAAGGAAGGCATGGCCAATTTTCCACCTTTGACATCCGGGACTTCTATGTTGACATCTGGTCCTCTCACTTTTATTTTAGGTAGAGAAAGATCTATGGAAGGCATTTGAAATTTACCTCCTCGGCCAATATGTGTGTCAATGTCGATGTCCCCTTCTGCCTTTCCTTTAGGCAGTGAAATTTCAACATCGGGCATGTCCATCTTTCCCTTCAAATCAGGCCCTTCCATTTTAACTTTGCCCTCAGGTAGATTTGCCTTTGGTAGTGAAATATCGACTTTAGGCGTTTTAAATTTCCCACCCTTTCCTTCAATGTTCATTTCAGCCTCAGCTTTTCCTTTGGGAAGGGAGATATCAACATCTGGCATCTCCATCTTTCCCTTCAAATCTGGTCCTTCCAGTTTAACGTGGCCTCCAGGTAGATTTATGTTTGGTACCGAAACATTGAATGAAGGTGTGCCACCTTTTCCGGCTTTGACATCGGGGCCCTCTATGTTGACCTTATGTCCTTTCACTTTCATTCTTGGGAGGGAAAAGTCTACTGAGGGCAGATGGAATTTACCGCTTTTGGCACTGTGTGCCTTAAGGTCGATATCCCCTCCTGCTTTTCCTTTAGGGAGTGAAATGTCAACATCTGGCATGTCCATCTTTCCCTTCATCTCTGGCCTCTCTATTTTAACATTGCCCTCAGGTAGATTTACCTTTGGTTTTGAAATATTGAACTTGGGCATTTTAAATTTTCCGCCCTTTCCTTCAAAGTTTATTTCACCCTCCACTTTTCCTTTGGGGAGTGATTTACCAACGTCTGGCATCTCCACCTTCCCTTTCATGTCCGGTCCTTTCAGTTTAACGTTACCTCCTGGTAGATTTACCTTAGGTAATGAAACATCGAATGAGGGCATGTCAATCTTTCCACCTTTGACATCAGGGCCTTCTATATTGACATCAGGTCCTTTCACTTTAATTTTGGGGAGAGAAAGATCTATTGATGGCATATGGAATTTACCACCTTTGGCCCCGTCTGCCTCAACGTCGATATCCCCTCCAGTTTTTGCTTTAGGGAGTGAGATATTGATGTTTGGCATCTCAATCGTCTTACCCTTAAGATCGGGGGCTTTCAACTTTAAATCTCCCTCTGGGAGGTTGATCTTTGGCATTGAAACATCGAATTTGGGCATTTTAAATTGACTGCCTTTTCCTTCAATGTTTATTTCACTTTCCGCTTTTCCTTTGGGGAGTGAGATGTCAACATCTGGCATTTCCGCCTTCCCTTTCATATCTGGTCCCTCCAGTTTAATGGTGCCTCCAGGTAGATTTACTTTTGGTAATGAAACATCAAATGAGGGTACGGCAAACTTTCCACCTTTGACATCCGGACCTTCTATGTTGACATCAGGTCCTTTCGATTTCATTTTAGGTAGAGAAAGATCTATAGAAGGCATGTGAAATTTACCTCCTTTGCCAACATGTGCGTCAATGTCAATATCCCCTTCTGCTCTTCCTTTCGGGAGTGAAATGTCAACATCAGGCATGTCGATCTTTCCCTTCATCTCTGGCCCTTCTATTTTAACGTTGCCCTCTGGTAGATTTATCTTTGGTAGGGAAATATCGAATTTAGGCATTTTAAATTTCCCACCCTTTCCTTCAATGCTCATTTCAGCCTCAGCTTTTCCTTTGGGAAGGGAGATATCAACATCTGGAACCTCCACCTTCCCTTTCATATCTGTTCCTTCAAGTTTAATGTTACCTCCAGGTAGATTTACCTTAGGTAATGAAACATCGAATGAAGGCATGACAAACTTTCCACCTTTGACATCCGGGCCTTCTATGTTGACATCAGGCCCTTTCACTTTCATTTTGGGGTGAGAGAGATCTATTGAGGGCATATGGAATTTACTGCCTTTGCCAACATGTGCGTCAATGTCGATATCACCTCCTGCTTTTCCTTTAGGGAGTGAAATGTCAAAATTTGGCATGTCCATCTTTCCCTTCATATTAGGCCCTTCTATTTCAACCTTGCCCTCAGGTAGATTTATATTGGGTAGTGAAATATCAAATTTGGGTAGTTTAAATTTCCCGCCCTTTCCTTCAAAATTGATATCACTTTCAGGTTTTCCTTTTGGAATGGAGATGTCAACATCTGGCATCTCCATCTTTCCCTTAATATCTGGTCCTTCCAATTTAACGTTACCTCCAGGTAGATTTCGGGCCGGTACTGATACATCGAAAGAGGGCATGGAGAATTTTGCACCCTTGCCTTCAATTACCATGTCACCCTCAACTTTTCCTTTTGGAAGTGAGACATCGATGTCTTGTATTTCCACATTTCCTCCTTTTAATTGGCCCTTGGGGAGATTCAGGCCAACTTTTGGTAATTTAAAACCTGCCTCTGTTTCTCTGCCCTCTATTTTTACTTCTCCCTTCGGAGGATGCATTTTTGGTAGGGATATGTTGAATTCAGGCATTTTGAACTTTCCATCACCTCCCATGTAATGTTCCATTTCCATATCTCCTCCATGAAGTTTATTCTTTGGAGGGGAGATATCAACTGAGGGGCAGTCAATTTTAAATCCACGTGCTAGACTTTGAAATTCCACGTCTGGTAATTCCATCTTTGGCAACGAGATATCTGCTTTTGGCACACTGATATTGAGCCCTTTGAATGAAGGGCCCTCAATTTCATCAGGAACTCTTCGAACAGTGTCAAAGTCAAAGCTGACTCCAGGCACTGATATATCGATGGAGGGCATTTTCATCCCCTCTTTCTCACGATTGGAGACCTCCATATGAGATTTCCCCTTCCCTTTTGGCAATGAGATATCCACAGATGTCATTTTCCCTGATGGCTTTTCCTTAGAGACCTCCATCCCGGTAATACTGCCATCAACCCCTCCTTGAACCTTTGTTGTAGGTAATTTGATATCTCCTTCAACCTTTCCTTTCATTGGGGACAAAGAAAAATCGACATCTACAGTAGGAGATGCTACATCGATATTGGGCATTTTTGTACTTTCAGCCTTCATTTTAAAGTCACCATCAATCTCATCAGAGTGGCGTGAGAGTCGTACTTTTGGTAGTTTCAGCTTTGGCATTCGTAGTTTTCCTTCACCTTTCTCCACATCTGCATCCCTGCTTATCTTTGGGACTTTACCTTTTCCTCCAAGGCCCTTCGCATTAATATCTCCTTTAATGTCAACTACAGGAGCCTTGAATTCTGCTTTACCTTTGGACACAATGGGCAAAGATGCTCCAGCCTTCCCTGAAGGGAGAGCAAACTCAACCTCTGGTGTATTAACCTTAGCCCTTCCCTTTTCCATGTCCAGCTCACCACCACCTTTATCAGCTGACAAACTGAATTCTACTGATGGTGGGTGCAGTTTCATTTCTGGTGCTTTCATCTCCACTGTGGCCATGGCTGAGGATGAGACAGAGGTTGTGTTTTTCGTCTTCGGGAAGGTAATTCCAAATTTGGGGCCTTTGACCTTGCTGTCAACTTTAGTTCCAGATACATCCAAGTGTTCCACGAATGGTCCTGTTTCCACTTCTGTGCTTGCTCTCATCTTAGGAAACCTGTTAAATAAAAAGAGTAAAACTTAACCTAAACCTAAAGCCATAGGCACTAACACTGGCTGACCGATAGCATTGCCGTCATAAACAATGGTTGTATTATGAAGGTGAGGCACAAGGAAACATGAGGAAAGCAGACAAACCTGATTCTCTTCTTTCTCTTTCCTGAGACTACTCCTTCAGTCCCATCTGCTGTGGCTTCAATGCCACTCTTCGGTTTCATCTTGGGAAGGCAGAATTCCACGTCCACATCGCTTATGTCCACCCTGGGGGGGGTTCCCTCGACCACCAGCTCCTCTCTCCCCCTCTTCTCCTTCAGCCGCTTCAGCCCGAAGCGGCCTCCTCTCGTCTTCTTCACCTTGAATGGCTTGTTGCTTTTAGCACTCTGAAACATACAAATTGATTCATTTATTCTCTATACATTGTAAGTTCAGATATCTGAATTATGCAAAAAACATGACGTAGCTACCATTTTCGGTACCTTGGCTCTGGGCCCCTTGGCCTCCAGGCTGGGGGCCGCAGGTCTCACGATGACCTCGCTTCCAGCGACCGTCCTCTTCACCAGGAAGCTGACCTTATATGGCTCTGCGCACTGCAGGATCTTCAGGGCATCTTCGTATTTGACGTTGTCGAAGTAGACTTTGGCACTCAGGAGCTGATCCCCTATAGAGAGACCAACGTAGCCGTGAACTAAGGATAAGCTGTTGCAAGGAACTTTGAGCCAAGCAGTGTCCATGCCTCCTTCAAGGTTGAAGATACTCATTTGTTTCTTTCTGGGATCCTTGTTTTTGTTGAGTTGGCCATCATTGGGTGTGTACATTTACATTTAGGGCCTTTAGCAGATGCTTTAATCCAAAGCGACAAAGTACATTTGTCGCTGTCGGTACAACGATACATCTAAATGCATTAATTGCATTAATGCATTTAAGCGGCATTGGCATGGAAGAGAGGCACTATATGCATGACGTTAATTATGATTACCTTAGTGTATAAATTGTTTCGTCCTTCGCTCATCCCTAGACCAAATCGTGGTTTGTGTGTGACGTATTCCTCTAGTCTGAATTGGGCGAGATGTGGTACCTTGCTGTACACTGAGGTGTTAGTGAGTGATGAGTTCCTCTAGACTGGTACCTTGATGCAGACGAAGGTGTTAGTGAGTGATGAGTTCCTCTAGACTGGTACCTTGATGCAGATGAAGGTGTTAGTGAGTGATGAGTTCCTCTAGACTGGTACCTTGATGCAGACGAAGGTGTTAGTGAGTGATGAGTTCCTCTAGACTGGTACCTTGATGCAGATGAAGGTGTTAGTGAGTGATGAGTTCCTCTAGACTGGTACCTTGATGCAGATGAAGGTGTTAGTGAGTGATGAGTTCCTCTAGACTGGTACCTTGATGCAGACGAAGGTGTTAGTGAGTGATGAGTTCCTCTAGACTGGTACCTTGATGCAGATGAAGGTGTTAGTGAGTGATGAGTTCCTCTAGACTGGTACCTTGATGCAGACGAAGGTGTTAGTGAGTGATGAGTTCCTCTAGACTGGTACCTTGATGCAGACGAAGGTGTTAGTGAGTGATGAGTTCCTCTAGACCGGTACCTTGATGCAGACGAAGGTGTTAGTGAGTGATGAGTTCCTCTAGACCGGTACCTTGATGCAGATGAAGGTGTTAGTGAGTGATGAGGTCCTCTAGACTGGTACCTTGATGCAGATGAAGGTGTTAGTGAGTGATGAGTTCCTCTAGACTGGTACCTTGATGCAGATGAAGGTGTTAGTGAGTGATGAGTTCCTCTAGACTGGTACCTTGATGCAGATGAAGGTGTTAGTGAGTGATGAGTTCCTCTAGACTGGTACCTTGATGCAGACGAAGGTGTTAGTGAGTGATGAGTTCCTCTAGACCTGTACCTTGTTGCAGACTGAGGTGTTAGTGAGTGATGAGTTCCTCTAGACTGGTACCTTGATGCAGACTGAGGTGTTAGTGGGTGATGAGTTCCTCTAGTCCGACTGGACTGGTACCTTGCTGCAGACTGAGGTGTTTGGCCGCAGGGGAGTCTTTGAGGACGTCCTTGATGAAGATTCCTTTCTGTCCTCCACCTGTTACGCTGTAACCGCTAGCTCCCGCCTCCGCCTCCGTCTCCACGGTGATTTCCACCGGCTTGATGGCCTCAGCCTCCTCCTGACACACACACACACACACACACACACACACACACACACACACACACACAGACACACACACAAAGACAAGCATAAGAAAGATGAAAACACAGACACGCACTCGTACACACACAGGAGTACAAAATACAGACACACACGCACAAACACACACACACCTCATCGCAACCCTTCCATTTATTTTTTGTGTGTGAGGAAAACACTGCGTTACGATGATTGTACTATTGAGTTATTCTACAGTATTTGCCTACAGGACGTACCAGCGTCTGCTCCTCAGTAGATGAAGAGTCCATGTCAGCTCGGGTCAGACGTCTGCTCGATGCTCTCAGCTGAGTCCTCTTCAGGCTCAACACGTGCTTCAACTCAGCGTGGAGCCTCTCCTTCTGCACCTACACCACCAAGATACACACACGCACACGCACAAACACATACGCGCGTGGACACACACACAAGTGCACACAGACACACACACATGTGCACACACAGACACACACAAGCAGACACACACCCACACACAATACACCGTTTAGTGTGGTAAAAGTAGCCATCCAAAGATCGTCATTAAAGACGTAATAAAGTTTTGTAGTATTATCACAACATCTACGCAGATATTGATTGATACAAGTATGACAAATACAGCAAAAAAACAAAGTAAGCTTTCCCAATAGTCACAATTAAACAACATATTTGCAGGTAATAGTCACTGATTGTATTGTATTGTGAACGTATGACAAACCTTATATCAGTTAATGAGTTACCCTGCATCCAGATTTTACACACATAACTTAAACACACATTACATAAAGGGGGACATGGGCCAGCATAACTTTTAACCAATAATATTTATTGTTCTCCATTTTTGTCATAGGCCCTTGCAAGGGGTTCCATTAGAATTACAATCCAATCAAATCCCAAAGGACCAAATCATTCACCTCTATGTTTCGTTCTGCTCTGATTAAGTTTGATCAACAGAAGGAAGGGAGTCATTAAGTAAGTGATACCGCAGGCCAGGGTGGCTATGAACGTTAGCTTGCGGCTATCGTTTCCCACCCGACACCAGAGGAATGCTAGCAATGTTTCCCCATCTCACGTGGACCAGAGTGTTTACGGCTGAATCTGGGCACGTAGCGGAGCGCAGATCTGCCGCGCTCGGGCGTTCTTTGTGGTCGCTCTGCCACCTGCTCCTGTTTGAAAGAAGCCAGGCTGGTGTTTCTGCTGAGCCGGGGGGAAACGGTACACGGGGGTTTTTGTTGCTCTGTGGATGAGCTCAGCACATCCATGGGTCTATTGTGTGGTGCACTGGGTGGTGGCAGCGCAGAGCAGTTAGAGGGGGATCATCAGATCATTGAGGCTCACCAGGTGGTGATTGCTTAGTAAAGTGCTGATTCATGATTCAGGATCGTATTTTCTATGTTAATAGTATAAATAGTATGTTCCTGTCAATGGCCTCTATCTTGCATCCGGCGCAATTGACTTTCTACACTGGCACATGTGTCATTGCTAGTTTGCAACTGGCGCAGAGCGTTCTTTTCCCTCCACCGCCACGCGCCTGTAAATCAGGGAATGATCTTGCGCCACAAGGGGTATTTCGGCGAAAGGAGGAGGCGTAAAAGGAACGCACCAGGCTGTCTGCGGTATATGTGTGTATCTGCATAGTTCTTAAGTGTACACTCTTTGTGTGTGTGTTTGTCTGTGTGTGTGTGTCTGTATGAGAACCTTTGTGTACAGTGTGTGTGTGTTCTCACCACTCTCTCAGGGCTCTCCTGCTCCTCAGTAGACCCTGCGGGGTGCAGGTTGCTGTGAGGGGATGAGGGGGGTCCGTCAGTGGGTGGTGACCGCCTCTTGTGTTTTACCTGTACGCACAGGTGAGGGGCGGGACGAACAACAGGTGAGGGGCGGGGCAATACAAAGGTGAGGGGCGGGGCAACATACAGGTGAGGGGCGGGGCAATACAACGGTAAGGGGCGGGGCATCACATAGGTGAAGGGCGGGGCAACATACAGATGAGGGGCATGGCAACATACAGATGAGGGGCGGAGCAACACACAGGTGAGGGGCGGGGCAACACACAGTTGAGGGGAAGGGCAACATACAGATGAGGGGCGGAGCAACACACAGGTGAGGGGCGGGGCAACACACAGTTGAGGGGCGGGGCAACATACAGATGAGGGGCGGAGCAACACACAGGTGAGGGGCGGGGCAACATACAGATGAGGGGCGGAGCAACACACACGTATAGGTGAGACACTTTTCTGTGGTCTTTTAAAACTTGATATTACAGATATTTCTCCAATATTGTTTATGCTTTGATTGTTCTAAGCCTCACATCTAATGTGACATGGGATAAAAGTATCTGATCAATGACTAAAAGTAAATGTAGGTCAGCGGTACAGTACGTCTATACACAACTGGTGCCACAGTCTCTAGCAGGCCTTCCTGATGTACCTAATGGAAAGTTACAGATATTTGATTTGAATGAGGCAGTTATGATAAAAAATTGTGCGGGGGAGAGGCTGTGAGTTGAATTGGATGGCTTGTGTATTTTCACAACATTTAATTCCATTCATGGCTTGAAGAAAAAAAAATTATCCACTTCCCTACATAGTCCTGGACTGTTGAGGGATTTTAACTTGCAACTCCAAAGGTTAAAGAGGACTTACGGCTTGTTCTGAAGCCTGGCTGTAAACATTGCTGTCCTCTTGTTCAGAGTCTGTAACAGAGAGAGGACAAAAGTTGAAAACATAGTTGAATACATACACTGCAAAGAATGCTATTTTAATGTTGGATGACACACCTAAAGTAGGCTCTGCCAATGCACAACCTTTAACACAATCCCAACAGAATAGCAGCAGAATTGGTAAATGCTGACTCTTCTTTGGTCGTAGATATATTTTCCCTATATTTATATATGGAAAAAAACAAGAAAAACAAGATATATATTGTCTTACCAGTGTGGCCACACAAAGCACTTTCAACAACAAATGCCTGACACTCACCCACTCATGCACCCATTAGTATACATATTTACCCATTCAGACCCCCATCCGTCAATTCATATACACATCCATGCACTTCTTCACCCCTTTATTCATCCATTCATACACGTATTAATTAATTCATGCACATATTCACCAACAAACAACAGCAGTAGGAACCCCCTCCCCAGCAGAATTTGTCCCTGGCCACACCCCACTGAAATGCCATTCTTTCATTCACTGGCACAAGATCACGGAAGACCAAATTAAAGCAGAAAGTGAATCTGTGTATGGATGCAATGATCGTGCGTCTGGAATTAAGAAACGCAGGATCTAGTGACAGAGTGAGAGAGTGAGAGAGAGCGAGAGAGAGAACAACATAGAGAGAGAGAGAGAGAAAGACATAGAGAGAGAGAGAGAGAGAGAGAGAGAGAGAGAGAGAGAGAGAGAGAGAGAGAGAGAGAGAGAGAGAGAGAGAGAGAGTGGCCTATGGCACTGCCATCTTGGCATTCTTTGAGATCCTTCAAGAGGATTCCAGGCTTTGCTATCTGGCTGGGACAGTTTCATGAACCATGGTGACATCTCGACGATACATAATCACACACCCTGATCAGTTCTGTGTAGCCTATAAATGTAAACCGCATGCACACCTGGGTCCACCCCGGGGATTCCACTTCAACGTCTGTGTGTGCGTCTTTCAGCCTGTGTCAGTGTATGTGTCTGTCAGCAAGTGTGTGTGTGTGTGTGTGTGCGTGTGTGTCAGCATGTTTGTGTGTGGGTGTGTGTTAGTGTGTAATGTGTATTTGTGTGAGGGTACACAGTGTGGAGTGTCAGCATGCATGTCGTGCCTGGAGCAGAGGTTTGGGGGTGTCTGGTGTCCACTGGGGCCCAGGGAGGCAAAGCACACATTCATCCCAGACAGGGACCCTCTCTCCTGGCCAGGGACACTCTCCCCCAGACAGAGACACTCTCCCCCAGACAGAGACACTCTCCCCCCCTGAGCCAGAGACACTCTCCCCCAGACAGAGACACTCTCCCCCCCTGGGCCAGAGACACTCTCCCTTGGCCAGGGACAATCTCCCCCCTGGGCCAGAGACACTCTCCCCCAGACAGAGACACTCTCCCCCCCTGGGCCAGAGACACTCTCCCCCAGACAGGGACACTCTCCCCCAGACAGGGACACTCTCCCCCAGACAGGGACAATCTCCCCCAGACAGGGACACTCTCCCCCAGACAGGGACACTCTCCCCCAGACAGGGACAATCTCCCCCAGACAGGGACACTCTCCCCCAGACAGGGACACTCTCCCCCAGACAGGGACACTCTCTCTGGACTGGGACCCTCTCTACACCAGTACCGCTCTGACTGATCCACATCGTTAACACCTCCAGCTGTTCCTTTTCCAAGTTCGTAAAATTAATAATTTTTTCCTTGAACAACACAGACACGAAAACCCAAATGACAACAAAGGGTTGAAGAAAAGATTATATCCAAAGGATTAGAGTTCACATACTTTTATTCATTTATTCATTCATTTATTCATTCACTCATCCCTTTATGAATTGATATATAGTTGACTCTTCCAATAGAGATTTCATGAGGTGCAAAATGATGCTGTCATCAGCGTTGGTTATGGATGTGTAATGAGAGGTGTGGGTCAGGTGCTGCTGCAGGTGATGCTTGCTGAGCCTTGGCTAGGCCCTGTGACCCTCAACAGCTAGACAGACAGGTAGTGGAGGCATGCCTCAGATGGTTGCAAACCATGAGCCGCATGTTGCTTAATGTCAAGTGTGATGAGGACCAAAAATAAATGACAAAACACGACTAGGGGTGGGAGAAAGTGAAGGAGAAATGTTTAAGTTGAATGTACTTATTCGACTTCATCTGAATTTTGAATCGACTCATTGAAATGTAAAACATGCATCAACCAAGCAAAAAAAAAAAGGGAAGACACTGCACCTCTGTGTGACTGACAGCAACAGGTGCATGGTGCAACTCCCTGCTCCGTCCACAGGGAGGGAGGAGCAGGAGGGGGAGTGAGAGACTGTAGAGTAGAGAAGGGAAAGAAAGAGTGAATGATTGAAGAGGAGGGGAGGAGGAGAGGGAGTGAGAGATTGAAGAGGAGGAGGAGGAGGTGGAGAAGAAAGAGATTGAAGAATAGAAAAGGGGAAGGAGTGAGGGATTGCAGAGTAGAGAAGGGGGAGAGGTATGGACAGATCGAAGAGGAGGAGAGGGAGTGAGAGATTGAAGAGACTGAGGAGGTGGTGGAGTGAGAGATTGAGGAGGAGGTGGAGGAGTGAGAAAAAGGAGTAGAGAAGGGGAAGGAGTGAACAATTGGAGAGGAGGGACTGGAGGAGGTGGAGGAGGAGTGATAGATTGAAGAGGAAGGGAGGAAGAGAGGAAGTGAAAGATTGAAGAGGAGAGGGGTTGAGAAATTGAAGAGTAGATAAGGGGGAGAAGGAGTGAGGGATGAAAGTGGCAGAGAGAGAGTGAGAGATTGAAGAAAATGAGGAGGAGGAAGGCAGGAAGGGTTTACATTCTTTCTCCTCAGTCTTATTTTAGACCAGAGTCCAGACATTGCTCACATCTGCAGGTCTCTGCAAGCCCCCCTACTACCAGGACATTCGATGCTCATACTATACTATAAATACAACACAATACTCCTGCACGACACACACACACACACACACACACACACACACACACACACACACACACACACACACACACACACACACACACACACACACACACACACACACACACACACACACACACACACACACACTACTGAATCCCTTTGCTCAATTACATGGAAAGAGGACTAGTTCAAATTAAATTGTGTGTGCGACTGGTTTGTTGATTCCGATTTGACATTACTTTTCAGTCATTGTGGAGACAGGTTTCGATCCAGAAATGTTCCCATGAAGGAGCAGGCATGCCTACAGGTCAGACCGGTGACACCCTAATTATTACCCTATGTGGTTTACATTGGGTA
The DNA here is from genome assembly GCF_031168955.1 of Gadus macrocephalus. Taxonomy (NCBI): domain Eukaryota; kingdom Metazoa; phylum Chordata; class Actinopteri; order Gadiformes; family Gadidae; genus Gadus; species Gadus macrocephalus. The sequence continues at coordinate 7,403,107 of NC_082397.1, forward strand.
GACGGTTTCCAAAGCATCAAACAGTGTGTGCATACATTCTTAACAAGGTTGACCGCAGTGGGAATCGAACCACTCACCCAGGCACTGCTTAGGCCATGCTCTGCCAGTTAAGCTGTGCAAGAACACTAGTTTCTACTCAACCTTGACATGTAATCTACTGGTTCACTTGGAGAGGGAGCAGGGGACTCCTCTTACCGCTGGAGTTTTTGAAGCCAGTAATAGTAGTCCTTCATGCCACCAACAGACAAAACCCATTCCTCTGGGTTTAGCTGACAGCGTTGCAGGATTAGGTTCTCTCTGTTAAACCTCATGATGAGCCAACAGAAGACACAAGGGATTGGAGATCTCTGTTGGGAACTGTAAATACTGCTGTGAAATGGCTACTAACAGCTCTGTATTATTGTTGCAGAGTGAATCTGACTTAAAATAAAGCTAGGGGAGGCTATGTATTTTCAAAGCATATTTTGTCTCTCTATTTTCAATAAAGTTGCCTATCTTGATCCATAGCAAACAATGCATTTAATGGTCTGACAAAACAAAGACAAATAATGTGGTATTTGTTTACTGTCAGACTGGGTGCCCTGGGACCGAGCTGATGCCCGTGTTCTGAAGAACCCCGGTTCAGGCCCCGGGAGGTGACCCTGTTGTACATCGCTACCCCCTGGTGCTACCACCAGGAAGCTAGCATTGTGTGTTTCAGGACTTCTTTTATACTTTAGCAGTGGGGTAATAATGGGACTCCCCACTTTACACAGAGGCGAGATCCTCGCCGCAAAAGGCGGTGCTATCCAGTGACTCATGACATTTCCGGGGTTCGTGTCGTTTAATTCAAGTCCATTCAATGGAAGCCATTTCGATGAACAACTTTGCTGAGTCACACCGGCGGTAACAACCACACCGGTGTTAACACAAGGCCGCGTCTAACTGCGTCTAACGTTTATGATGTCATCACTGTCAGACTGAAGCAGCACTGAGTTGCTAATTTAGATGATTGATTTTGTGCTTCCTGGTTTATAGATGAAGCAACATTGAGTGAGTGACAAACAGTCATAGATGCAATGAATGATGATTTCAGTAAAGCAGGTTGCACACAGACACACACACAGACACACACACACACACACACACACACACACACACACACACACACACACACACACACACACACACACACACACACACACACACACACACACACACACACACACACACACACACAACAGAGGGTCATGAGACTGCAGTTGGACAGAGACAGCAGGACTATTGTGGTGAAAAAAAATACCTCGACCAGTAATATCAGCCCTTCAACCAGAATGACGGAATCAAAGTCACAAATTCTGAGTTAGTGGAAAAAACTGTGTTAGGAGCCCCTGTTCTTATTATGGGATGTACACTTATGCCGTGCACTTTTCTATTCTACATGGCTCTACTCAACCCTGTTCTATTCTATTCTACTATGCTCTACTCTGCCATACTCTATTCTGCTGTACTTGCTTTACACCGCACTCCAGAACGTCTACTGTTGACCTATAGGTCTGTATTAGGGACTTATGAAAAGAGCAGGGTTACATAACATAACTGATATGTCTCTCTTGTGTGATACATCAGTTATATTAAGCATGTGAGTGTGCAGCACATCATCACTGCAGGAATACATCCATACCTCGAGAAAGAGAACTATGGCCAGTCAGTGAGTAGTGGAGGCTGGTTCAAAACTCCAGGTTCAGAAAGTAAAAGTTCAGCCATGTTTTCCATCCCATCCCTGCCTTAAACAAGTGGAGTCTTCTCATTGGTTGAACCTTGACGGTCGGTACCAATTAGCAAATCCCTACGTCCAAACCCAAAAAGTCCTGGGGAGGACCTTTACTTTCTTAACAGCTGAAACTTCCACTAATTGATGGTTATGGTAAGGATCCCCCTTAATACTGGAGACATGACATGATTGCCAACCCATGTAAAAAATGTATGCCCTAGTTATGTAAGAGTGCCCTAGTAGTAGAAGAAGTGGTAGTAGCAGTAGTAGTAGTAGCAGTAGTAGTAGAAGAAGTGGTAGTAGCAGTAGTAGTAGTAGTAGGTCTGTGTGTACGAGTGCGGAGAAGATGGCAAAGTGTCAGGGTTATTTTGGAGCAGGCCTATAGAAAGATCGCAGGTTGTATCCGGCTGCCCCGAGACTGGGAAACCAGCCACACCCGGTGGCACGGGGCTGCTTGCAGGAAATGCCTCCTTGTAAACAGGAAACGTAGATATTTCTGTCCGATAGTGTGCACAGTGACAAGACAAAAACAACTCGGGCTGTCTCCGGTGTTTACGTGAAGATGATTTGATCTTCCAAAATCCAATTGGGGTTTAATCTCAGCGAGTACAGGAGTACAGGGTGTTCCATAAAATGTACTCCCTTTCCTTTTAATTTGATTTATACGTATAAGTGTTTGCCATGGATGAAGTCTATTCTTCTTCGGTGGTCCTCCCAGCTTCCTGTTTAAGTTGCCCAATCCACTGCTGACCTGGCTTCCTGATCTGGACCAATCCCCAGCCACCTACACCCAGGGCCCTCTCCAGGAAGTCCAGCCCATTCATCTTTGCTCATGGGTTGATTTATTCGTGGCTCGTGTACACTCACGCACAAATCATTTGAGTCTTTCCAAAAAAATATTTCTGCAAGCAGTGCAGCCCATTGGAAGTTACCCTGAGCATAGTAGTGGGTAAGCTTGTACATTTAATCGAAGAAGAAGGTGATGTTGTTGATGCAGTTATGGGAAACATTGTCCTTTCATCAGCATTGGAACATGGCCGAGCGATCCCAAAGAATCCCCGTAACCAAAGAGCGTTTTCCAATGAATTGGAAAAACATCACAACATACACCACTACGGCAACGTCCCTTCATAAGAAACAATAGAGACGAGATTCGACATCCTGCACTTGAAAGTGATGATCGAACACAGGCAACATGTTGGAGTGGGTAACAACTCACAACTGAACCTGGACTCATATGCACCAATGCAGTCAAGAGAAAACCCACACATACAAACATACAGATACAGATCAACACACACACACACGCACGCACGCACGCGCACACACACACACACACACACACACACACACACACACACACACACACACACACGCACACACACACACACACACACACACACACACACATACATACACACACACACACACACACACACACACACACACACACACACACACACACACACACACACACACACACCCCGAGCCTGGTTCCCCAGCAGCCTACCAGGGCCGGTGGTGGGGTTGGGGGTGGTGGGATTGCAGATCCTATGACCCACCGGGGTGCAGCTGTCTCTTCTGGCTCAAATTAAGACTGTGTGTGTGTGCATGTGTGTTTGTGTGTATGTGTGGCATTGGGGAGCATAGCCATGCCTGGCCTTGCCTCACCCAACTAAACAAGGAATCTGTTTATATGTGTAAGTGTGTGTGTGTGTGTGTGTGTGTGTGTGTGTGTGTGTGTGTGTGTGTGTGTGTGTGTGTGTGTGTGTGTGTATGTGTGTTTGTGTGTTTGTGTGTGTTTGGTTACAATCAGGTGGTTGTCACGTGATGCTTTCCCTGTTGGTTGAGGTGTGGCGAGTGTGTTAATACAGGTGTCAGAATCACAGACTGCACTTGAGTCCCCAGGCTGATGGCAAACAATGTATCATTCCACGGGGGTTAACTCCGCCCACCTGGCACCCCCCGGTGCATTAAAACAAACTTCCCAGAACCCATCGGACAGCGAAGGCCAATCTCAAGTCAATGTCGGGTCAATTATATTCGCACAGCTCTTAATCGCTGTAGTTACTGTCTCGACGGGCCTCCAACTATCTCACCTAGGTACAAACACAAATAGCGTAGGCGTATCTTGTAGCTCGTGGGTTACCATGCTATTGTGGGAGGCCACCCCCCCCCCCTCACACTGCAGGCCTGCCCGGCACGCAGGTCTCGTTACTAGCAGGGGATATTATTAGCCGCCTGATCACCCTTCTCGTGTCGTGCTGCAAAACAGCGTCCGTGCGCGGCGGCGGCGATGGGAGCGTGCACGGCCGTCGCGGGGCTGACTGGCAGGAGGGAATAAGGCACAAGTGGCAGCTGTCTGGCTATAAGGGTCCGTGCGTTAAAAACAACGCACCATTGTTGTGTTGTTTTTTTTCCTCCCGTACGCAAAAATGTGCCGACTGCACGTGGGTACGAAGACCGTTGATGAAATACCTCCAGCCAGGCTCCAGAGCGGCACGCACAACCTCACAACCCAAGTGTGGCGCATGACGCAGAACACGCATTAGTGCTTTAGTAGTGGTATGGTACAATCGCTTTAGGGTTAGTGCATGGGTTGATGCATTAATGTCGTCTGATTGAATGCAAAATGTTTTTCAGTTCAGGATTACGTACGTAGTTTTCTATTCCTCGCGCCGCTACAAAATCAATAACCATCTTAAATTGCACCTCATACCTCTGATGACCTCACATTTTAATATCTGATCAATCAACTCAGAATCAACTCATTGAACATCTGATTTATCAACTCATGCCACCTCACAAGCTCTAATCTGTCCTCAAGAGTGAGGCAACTTTAGTTGTCATGAACCTTTCCTAAATACAAAACACCTTACAAAAGGTGTCTCCGTGCTGCAACGTAACCTAAGGTCCAGCCTCAGCTCTCCATCCCTGCTTGTCTCTCTCGCCACCCTCTGTTTTCTAAGGTCCATCTGTGTACGTCTTCCTCTCCTATTCACTTACTTTTTTGTTGTTGACCGCCTGGTTCCCTGTTTCCCTGTCTGTCTTTCAGGTTTTACAGCCCGACTGGTGCTCCCCTCACTGACCGCTCAGGTCTGGCCCGTGCCCAGGGCATCTCTGGCAGCCAGACTCTGGCCCGCCTGATTGGCCAGAGGGCAGGGAGATGCCCCCATATTTGGGCGGTAAAGGGGCGTTGCTAACTGGAAGTGGGATGGGTTTGGGGAAAGGGAGTTTGGTGATAAAGACTGTCTGTTTGCCTGCCTATGTAGCCAGTGTTACTACACATTAGTCTGCATTAGTCCTAATCTACCCGACACTGCCCTGCTGTTTGTACTAGGCCCTGTTGGGTGGGAAGAGCAAGGCACTACCACTCTCAAGGTTAGGGGTACCCTTCCGTATTTACCTCAATGGGTAGAGCTTGGCACACACATTGTCAGAGTTATAACTGTCTGTGACGAGGATGTCAGGGAGAACGAGTCAGGTCATTATTATTGTCAGGTTTAAAAGATAGATGAGATAAGATAAGGTCCCAGCCCTGATGGTGTTGTCTCTTTAAGGAGATTTATGAGGGCATATTGACCTTACTTAGAGTATTTTTAGGTTCCCCTTTTTGTTTGCTGTTTGGATTGGAATCCCCAAGCAATTAAACCAAAATCAAGCCAAATTAAATAAACAAGGCTTTTATTACAACGTTGTGACACTATTTATGACCTGACTGGAAGGCTGGTTATAGAAACAGCCTAGCGGATCACGCTTTAGAGAAAGTGTGACTGCTCTTCTCCCGGACAGCAGCTGGCCTAGTTAACGGGAATGGTAGTGTGTGTGCATGTGTGTGTTTGAGTGTGTGTGTTTGTTGGGTATGAGGGAAGGGGTTGCTTGTGCGTAGGGGGGCTGTGTGTGACTGCATGTGTGCATGTGCGTGCATGTATGAATGTGTGCATGTGTATTCGTGTGTGCATGTGTGTGTGTGTGTGTGTGTGTGTGTGTGTGTGTGTGTGTGTGTGTGTGTGTGTGTGTGTGTGTGTGTGTGTGTGTGTGTGTGTGTGTGTGCCTGTGTTTATCTCCGGTGTATCTGCGGCCCTCCATAATGCTGATTTGTGCTAAACCAGCTGTCGGGACAGTCATAGTGAGAGCTGATATACTGATCAACACGCCACACATTCCCAAACGCACTGAGTAACAAGCTAGGCTAACCCTGAGCCAATGTACAAGCTTAGCGTTTGCTACTCATCACCATACATCTCAAATAGACAGGTAGACCAAAATACCTACTCTCATACAAAAGATTACAAATATAATACCATACACGTATAATATAAAACCATATGTCTACAACCAAATACCCAGTTGAGTTTATATCCATCTACTTTATAACACTATTCAGCCTAGCCTAGCCTAGCCTAGCCTGGGAACAAGTTTAATCTGAGTGCTCTTCTTTTATTTGCTCTGGCATATGCGTTTGGCCCCCCTCCCGTTCAGACCTGGTCCAGGTCCGGCCAATCACAGCCCTCTGTACAGAGGAGTGTCCTATGGAAGCGCCATTGGGGCATTTTCATAAACAATCAAGATGGCTGCCGTGGATGTGTCACCCCTTCGGCTGCTCCTATTGGTTGTAGATCTATCTAATTGCTTTCAGAGGGCATTTTGGTTCCCGCCCCTTTTAAATCAAAAATGCATCGAGGTTCTTAAATAATTTGAGTTTTGGCCTGGCTATGTCTGGCTACTAGTATTCCCAGATACACCTGTATGATGATTCACTCCCAGTTCTAGGATGTTTCTATGGTATACACAGCATTTTGTTTGAGTGAATGAATCAATGGACAGGAGGATGATAGATGGCGGAATAAATGATGGATGGATGGATTATGGATAAAGGTAGATGGATGATTAGGAAATGGACTGATGCTTAAATGATTGACGGATGGCCAATGAATGTAGATGGGAGAAAAGGCGTGTCAAAAGGTTTGAAAGCTATCCTGTGTGTATGTTGTGTTTCCCTGTTTGTGTTTCGAGGACATGCACATATGCACACCCACACGCACACCCCCCCCCCTTCACACAAACACACAAACACACCCACACACAAACACACACCCAAATCCGCTGAGGAAGCAGAAACTAAACAGCCACCAGTAACTGTCATCAGACACACAATGGCTACTTCCTCGACCTGCTCTACAGTGACCCCTGAAGTGTGTGGCCCCTGTGTTTCTGGGGGCCATGAACAACTGTCATGAACAACAATTTAGAGTATAACTAAGAGCCAGAGGCCACTGTAGCCCAGTGTGTGTGCGTGCGTGCTTGTGTGCATGTGTCTCATACAGCCTCTCAAGAGTATTATGATGAACACAACGGTACAAAAATATATATAAAATGTATAAATCGATACAAAAATGTCTGAAAAGAAAATTATTTTCAAAAGAGAAAGGAATGTAAGCATCATCACAAGACGGAGAGTCTGAAAGATATGATAGAGACAGACAGACCCATAGTAGAGACAGACAGGCCGACGGGTCAATAAACACACACACACGAAACATCAACGCACACACAAGCAGGAACTGACCAGCGTTGGAGGAGGGGGTCCAGGAGACTCTGAAGATCCCACGCAGACACTCACACATGGCTCTCCGGGAGAGGAGAGGAGGAACCGCCCGGTCCTCACACACACACACACACACGGCGGCCGGCGGACTGGCTCCACGCTGGGGGACACGGGGCCCGCACTCTGGGGGGGCTCCGTGGGGGACCAACGGGGTAAAGGTGGGGACCGCTGGGTGATGGCACAGGACGTTCTCCGTTTTGACCGTCAGGGATCATCAATCGGGACATCCGAGAGGGAATGACTCGTGGTTTGGGGAGCAGAGAGAGCGCGAGTGGGATAGAGAGACAGAGAGAGGGAGAGAGAGACAGAGAGAGAGGGAGAGAGAGAGAGAGAGAGAGAGAGAGAGAGAGAGAGAGAGAGAGAGAGAGAGAGACAGAGAGACAGAGAGAGAGGGAGAGAGAGAGGGGGGGGGGGGGGGGGTCAGGGATGGATGACTGAACAATCAGGTGGATGAATGGATGGACCAAGTGGTGGTTTTGCTAGAGAGAGTGAAAGACAGAGAGAGAGAGAGAGAGAGAGAGAGAGAGAGAGAGAGAGAGAGAGAGAGAGAGAGAGAGATTGCATGTATAAACAGAGGGGAGAGAGGAACAGGCCTGTCCCAGCGCATTGACATGGTGTAGTTTGGGAGAGTGTGTGTTTTTGTGAGGAAAAGCCTTTAGTAGCTTATGGATCAGTGAAGCGACCAAATTAATCGATAGGCAGACAGACAGACAGACCGACAGACAGACAGACCGACAGACAGACAGACCGACAAATGTGTGTTTTTACATAAATATATGGAAATGTGTGTATTTTCATATTCATCCACATGCAGGAAGATACTTTTGTGTTTGTTTGTGTGACTGTGCTTGTTTGAGTGTTTGAGTGTGTTTAGATGCCTGTGAGTGTGTGCACAACATGATTGCTGTGTGTGTGTGAGAGACGACAGTAGAGCAGTGGTACAGAATAGGGCTGCCTGTGTGTGTGTGTGTGTGTGTGTGTGTGTGTGTGTGTGTGTGTGTGTGTGTGTGTGTGTGTGTGTGTGTGTGTGTGTGTGTGTGTGTGTGTGTGTGTGTGTGTGTGTGTGTGTGTGTGTGTGTGTGTGTGTGTGTGCTTGGCTGGCTCAGCAGTTTGTGGCGCTTGTCCACCAAAGCCCCGCTCCATTGTGCAGGTTGTCCGGGGGCTTTAGGTCAGACTGACCGGGGAGGGGGGGGGGGGGGGGGGGGGTTCCTGGGCTTACGTTGGCAGACACAACCATGGTAGCACCAGCACTAGCCCTCTGCCGAGGATATACGCCAATGTTGATGAGACTCTTGCCCACACATTGATACAAGAACCAGCGGACTACAGCAGGCAAACACCACTACTCACACAAGAACATCAAAACACCCACCCACGCACGCACGCACGCACGCACACACACACGCACGCACACACACGTCCTCTGGGTGGGTGGTGCCCAATCTTCCTGGGCAGCATTATTTGGGGGGTGTCTGGTACCGGCTGGTTGGTACAGAAGTACTACGTGATGAAACCGAGGAACGCAGATGATTTCTTTACTGGGACTGCAGGAAAAAGATAGAGTTAATGGGTCAATTTGGAGAGGCGTGGCCGAATCATCCCAAAATAGGCCTGTTGTGGAATAAGGAATTACGTCATTTTACTTTTTTTCTTACGAGTTACTTACGATTAAGCAGCCAAATGTCGGGTTTGGGGGCGTGCATAATAATGTGGACCTATGAAGCACTTTAAGACTGTAATCCCTGCTGCTGGAAATAAGATTTAAGAGCTGGAATTTGAGTATAATTAGTTAGAAATTGTTATTTGGCACGGAGGGGCATCTTCCACTTATTGGTTTCAGGGGAATCCATCTTGCCTGTCAATCACAGGCGAGTGAACTCAACCCTCTGCTGGTGGAGCATCGAGGAACATCGCTTAAAGGCTCAGTTATGGTTCCACGTCGACGCAACGCAAGGGGGTCATTTAACAAGCTCCTGAATTCCGACGGGCCCGTAGAAATAACCGCCGTGGGTGGGGCTGCTACTGCATGCCACGACCCCCGGCAGCACATAGCTAACACACAGCGAATAGCAGTGTACGTTTGGGAGGGAGAGAGTGCGTGAGTGCGAGAGAGAGAGAGAGAGAGAGAGAGAGAGAGAGAGAGAGAGAGAGTGAGAGAGAGAGAGAGAGAGAGAGAGAGAGAGAGAGAGAGAGAGAGAGAGAGAGAGAGAGGGAGAGAGAGAGAGAGAGAGAGAGAGAGAGAGAGAGTTCACATCTATCGCTTGAGTAAAGAGAAGACGCGAAGTAAATGTGAGGCCTTCTTCAGATTCTTTGGTATGTCATTTCAGATAGGCTACCATGTAGTGTCATGGTATAGTCGCTGAAGCTGTGGGAAGTGTATAGTTAGCAAGTAGTCTGGTTTGATGTTTCAGTACTTGGGAAATAACTATGTTTTAACTGTGACTACATGTTTAGTTATGCAGAAAGTGGTCAAGACATTTCAATTATAATCGCAATTATAATGTAGATTTATTTGAACATAATATTTATTTATTCTATACTAAATTTTTTGATATAATTGTCACTTGCATAAAACACATTTCGTGATCTCACATTTTAGAATTAAAGATTTTGCCGGAGTCTAGCACCCCTTGTCGATCAGACGGGCGAACAGCGACATTACAACGTGTACCCGTTACTCGAATAATCCAATGGCATTCTAGGCCTACTTAATGGCTTACAAATTATATCAACCCCTTTACGAATAACATTTCGCTATTAAGCACATTTTTGCCGCGGATGTTAGTCCATGTGCGAACCAACTAAGATTCTACCTTTTCTTTTTAATTTAAATACATTTTAAAAACAATGGGGTTGCCTTAAAGCGATGCATGACAAAGCTTCATATGATAATGTTATATAACTTATAGGCCTCACTGTACAATTAGTCCAACAACCTTGCTGCCAAGTGCCAAATTAATGACTATATTATAGTTCATTCAGTGTTTTATTTATTTTTGATTGCATTTGTAGACAAGTAGAACGCCTTCTAGAAAAACGGTATAAAGTGCTTTAAAAAAACTACGTTTTTAACCCATTTTACAATTCGTATCAATCAGAATTAGATTTTAATTTACCCAAAATGTTTGACACCAAAAGGACACCTTTGGAATTCTATCGTCCAGACAACGATACAAACACATGCAACATGACATGTTGTTTATTATTGAAACTGTCAATGACGATTTGCAAGACGCTCCTCGAACATAATGAGAGATCTGTTTTCCAACACCGAGGTGTACCACGTACTGGAGCAGATCGGGAAAGGCACCTTCGGGACCGTATCGAGATGCTGGAGGAGCCGAGACGGAGCACTGGTGGCCGTCAAAATGTTAAAATTTGACCCGCAGAGGAACCGGGTGATACGCAATGAATTGAAACTAATACGCCTCGTTTGCAGAGAGGATCTATCAAACTGCCACATCGTTCGCTTCTTTGAGGAGTTTCACGACCAAAGACACCACTATCTGGTGTTTGAGTTGCTAGAGATGAGTCTTCACCAGCTGCAGAGGAAGAATGGATTCAAACCCCTAAGCGTGCGCGTCATCCGCGTCATCACCGGCCAGATGCTGAAAGCGCTGCAAAAGTTGAAGGATCTCGCGATCATCCATGCGGACTTGAAACCGGAGAACGTCATGCTCGTGGACCACAGCCGCTACCCGTTCAGAGTGAAGTTAATAGACTTCGGCTCCGCCAGTATCTTCAGTGAGGTGCGCTTTGTGAAAGCACCGTACATCCAATCCAGGTAAACACATGTTGCATTCAAATGCAATCAAGAGACTAGACCACAGAGAAAATACATATACAAACTCATAACTTGCAATACTGCTGATCGGGTTATGTCTTGTTAGCGCTGTGTGTGTGTGTGTGTGTGTGTGTGTGTGTGTGTGTGTGTGTGTGTGTGTGTGTGTGTGTGTGTGTGTGTGTGTGTGTGTGTGTGTGTGTCTATTTTGTGTGTGTGTCTGTTTTTGCGTGTGTGTGTGTGTGTGTGTAGGTACTACAGGGCCCCAGAGGTCCTGCTGGGCCTGCCCTTCAGTTGGAGGGTGGACATGTGGTCCCTCGGCTGCGTGATGTCAGAGCTCTACCTGGGCTGGCCCCTCTACCCCGGAGATTCAGAGATGGAGCAGGTGACACACAGACACACACACACACACACACACACACACACACACACACACACACACACACACACACACACACACACACACACACACACACACACACACACACACACACACAATAGAAAATAAGCATGGAAATCCATTCACTTTACTCTATCAGTAGTTTAATCGCTCATCATTACTGGTCATTTAAAGTCGCTTACCGAAATCAGGGTTTCTCTATGCTTCTGACGTCCTCTCCCCTTCACCCTCCTGTTGTGTGGCCCTCCGTATGCCGGACCCCCCCCCCCCCCCCCCCCAGGTGCGCTACATCTGTGAGACACAGGGTCTGCCCCACGCCAGCCTGCTCTGCTCCGCCAGCAAGTCACACATGTTCTTCAACCGTATCAAGTATGTAGTGCGTGTGTCTGTGTGTGTGTCTGTGTGTGTGTGTGTGTGTGTGTCTGGGTGTGTGTGTGTGTGTGTGTGGACGCGCGTGTTTGACATCCCACGCCTGCATTTGTGGTCGCTACCTTGCTCAGGAACAGCAGCGGAGCCACTCAGTGGCAGCTGAAGACCAACCGGAAGTGCCTAGCTCCGTGGGAGGTCAGAGGTCAAGGTCAGGGCCGAGGGGAGGGCCTAGGCGGAGGAGGAGGAGGAGGAGGAGGAGGCGGCGGCGGTCGGGAGAGGAGGAAGTACGTGCTGAGGTCTCTGGATCAGCTGAGTGACATGGAGCCCAGGGAGCAAGAGGCGGAGCTACGCCCGGACGAGGCTGAGGTGTGTGAGAGAGAGAGAGAGAGAGAGAGAGAGAGAGAGAGAGAGAGAGAGAGAGAGAGAGAGAGAGAGAGAGAGAGAGAGAGAGAGAGAGAGAGAGAGAGAGAGAGAGAGAGAGAGAGAGAGAGAGAGAGAGAGAGAGAGAGAGAGAGAGAGAGAGAGAGAGAGAGAGAGAGAGAGAGAGAGAGAGAGAGAGGTATTGAGAAAGTGGAAAAGGAAGCAAGAGACAATGCAAGAGGAAAAAAAGAGAGATAGAAATGGTGAGCGTGAACCAGTGAATAAGAAAGTGATTGTGACAAAGAGTATGGATGCCAATTCACACCTATATAACCTATTCAGTAAACAATTGTAATACACCTTTAATCAATTGGGGCAGGAATCTTTTTGAAACCCAGCCTCGCTTGTCCTTGATACCTGGTTCTTTGGCGCCCTCACCAGGATACAGACCGTCACTGCATGGTGAATCTGCTCAAGAGGATCCTGACCCTGGACTCCAACCTGAGGATTTCCCCCATGTCGGCACTCCGCCACCCTTTCCTCACCTTGAAGCACCTGTCCGGTGCCGCCCGGTTCAGCTGTTACCACCACAACGCCACACAGGCCATGGAGCAGGTCAGCTCGCGGTATACAGCTACTTAAAGGGGACATATTATGCCACACCAGGTGTGAGTGTGATTAGCCGTTACAAGCCGTTTCTGGCCGTTTTGAAAATCTGCCTCTTCTGATGCTCAGGTGTACCTAGATGTGTGCTGGATAGATGAGCAACCTTTGCTACAGTCCACTGGGTAGGCTTGTACACTGATCTATCCAGCACAAATCTAGGTGGACGCGCCCACTTGTGACGTCAGAAGTGGCCGAATTTCAAAACGGCTTGTAACGGCTCATCACACTCACACCTGGTGGTGTTAGTGAGTGCTTATTATTATTATTTTTTCTGTATGTCATTGCGGGCCGCAAGGAATGTTTCTGCAGGCCGCCATTGGCCCGTGGGCCGCAATTTGAGAACCAATGCATTACGGGGTGTTGTGGGGCCCTTTGAGTAACTGATTTAGGGGCCGTGCACAAAACATTGACACGAGTCATTTGTAATTTGTGGACGACACAATTTGCGACAATACAATTAAAAAATAATTACAAATCACTGTTGTTCAACCATGTCCAGGCCAGCTTGGTTGAGACGGCGCCGGCTCAAATCTCGAGAGAGGTGCAACCGCGACAACCCCCTCTACCTCCACGCCCTCATACCCAGGGCCACCCCAACGCCCGTCTCTGTTGCGCCAGGCCGCTGAGGGACGCCCACCTGCCTCGCCCTGGTCCTCCAGCCTCCCCCGCCGGGTCCTCATGTCCCCCATGCGAGGCGCTCAGCGACGGGCTGCTGACCCAACAGTTGGACGAGCCGTCCTTCATGAGTGGCCGTCAGAATTTGGACCGTCCCACAGAAGCTCAGAACCCATGGGAACGACAAGTCGCCGTCCGGTCTTCCCTGGCGGACTCTGGAGCGTCCAACCGCGACCCGAAGGGATCAGACACTCTCAGCGCCCCCAGGGCACCAGGTCAGGCGGGGGTCCCGTCCCGCGGCCGTGTTCCCGTCCCGTGCGGGGGTCCCACGGGGGAGTCCCCCGGCCGGCCCTACCGGCTCTTCCCCGCCGCGGCAGCCCGGAGCTCCCCCACCCAGCGCCCGGGCTGTCGTCCTGGGCCCGACGTACGCCCTGCGACTTGGACCCCACACGCCCCCGTACATCAGGCCGTCGCGCACCAGGTCCTTTCGTATTCCCTGCCACACCCGACGGACCCCCCTCATCGGCCCCCCCGATCTCTCCACCATCCCCAGCACCGGCACCCGGGAGCGGGCTCGCATCAGTTCCCCCAGGGCGAGTGGCGATTCCCGGGCCCGCTTGGCGGAGGGGGACCGCGGACGGACGGCCCGCCGTCTTCCTTCCAACCGAGCACAAGCACGGCGGGAGGTCACTGCTTCCACCCCCCGGCCCGCTCCTCCTGGTCCGACCCGTACCTCTGCGTGGTGGGTCGGTGCCCCAGGTGGCCAGAGGGGCACCGGGAAACTCCTCCCCCACTTCCCCTTCTCTGCAGCTCCTGCACCAGGGAGACTCTGTGTACCCCGACCCCGGTCGCACTGCACCCCCAGACCCACACCGGAATGGGTCGGAATGAGTTCCCGACCCAGGACCGGAATAAGATCTCGTCCGAGGACCGGAACGAGGTCAAGACCGAGGACAAGCATGAGGTCCAAATTCCGGTCCCAGTAAAACAAGTGATTGATGTCCAGACCCAGACCATGGAGCCAGAGCAGTATGAGGTCCACACCCAACCCCAGCCCGAGCTCCAGGCCAAACCCCCGCTACAGCATCAACCCCAGGCACCGGCCCTCGCAGGGCCTCCGTCAGACCTCCACCCTGATCTGGGTCAGCCGGGCCCCGGCCCGGGCTTCCAGGCAGAGAACCAGCCTCAGGAGTCCAGGGTCCAACACATAGAGGTCCCTTACCTGACCAGGGACGACGCCAAAGACCAGGGAGCAGAGACAGACGACCACCAGCCTCCGAGCAAAGAGGTGAAGTCTGGTTTTCCATTGGAATCGTGAAAGTAAACGTTTGCCGATTTAAATTTGTCATACAAAAGGTATTATGAAGTGACAGGAGTGGTTCCATTGAAATATTAATTCGGACAAACATCCGAACTGAATTAGTCATACCTCATACAAGCCAAACTGAATTGAATTAGTAAAGTCAAATATTAAAGTAAAGTGGAAAATAACCTTGAACCTCTTACAATCAACTAAATCCATTCCATATTTCCCAAAGGCTTGGCGAATAGTGAAAGGAGATAGTCAACCCGAGACCGAGACACCTACATTGGTTGACTGCTCTGTTGTATCTCCCTCAGGCTTCGGTCCTGTGTGGATCCGAGGGGGGCAGTACCTTCCATCCTGGCCAGCACTTGGAGTCCCCTGGCCGGGTGTAAGATCCTGATATCAGGCCCCTCCTCGGGGTCTCACCTCCAGCACCCACTTCACCACTCATGGTCCAGCCCAGAGAAGGGTGGGGTATGAGGGAGACTATGGTGGT
The DNA here is from genome assembly GCF_031168955.1 of Gadus macrocephalus. Lineage (NCBI taxonomy): Eukaryota > Metazoa > Chordata > Actinopteri > Gadiformes > Gadidae > Gadus > Gadus macrocephalus. The sequence continues at coordinate 7,418,461 of NC_082397.1, forward strand.
ACAGCCCAATGACGGCTGACTTCAAAACAACAGACTGTTGAAAGTCGAGGAGAAACGAGAAAGAGTGAGCTTTATGCCACATCTTTTGTAATACAAATGAGAACCAGGCGCATTAGACATCACAATAAACACATAAAGTAAAAAGGTTTGTATTGTTTGTTATACTTACAGTATTGGGATGGGGCAGCAACATTTTATTTGAATCAATGATTTGGGCTAGAAGTACATTATATTGTTTTAATATGACTCAACTCTTAATAAATTATAATGAAACAATTCCTTATAATACACACTGTATGTTGGTCGGTTGAACTGGTTACAATGAAAACTTCATACAGAAATTATATCTTCAATCATTTATTTCATTGTGTTACAAAGAAAGTCTGTACACAAATCTTCATTTTTAAGTCATTAAAAAAGCAGCTGGTGTAAACTTTTTTTTTTTTTTAAAAACCCATCGATCTGATAAGGAAGCTAAAAATATCAGTGAACCCTATCTTTTTTTTTCTATTGGCGCTATTAAAGTTGGCATACCAATAGTTATTAACATTTTCTCACAATAAATCCAGCATTTCAAAGCATTTCTGAAAACACACCATATGGTTCATTCAATCATTACTCCCTGAGATTACCTGGGGCGATGTTTGCAGAAGAGGTAATGTCAAAGATAATACTTTGAGGTAAATAACTTTATTTTAAACACCACAGTCACACCATTTAAAACTAAACAGTTTTCTAAACTAGTTGAAGGAAAGATCTTAAAAAAGATTTAAAAAAAAGATTCATGAGATGAGATGAAATAAGGGGATTCATCTCTGAGATATTGCTCGCTTATATTAATGATCCATTATTTAAAGTACAAAGTAATTTAAATTTGAGTGACTGAAATACTGGGGAGGTTGATTCTGTTTGCACGTCTTGATAAAGCTCATTGCTTTTTTGTCCACCTTGTTGTCAAGGTCAGAAGAAGGCAAAGATTTCACAGCTCACGGGGAAGTTTGCGGTCAACACTTTGAGTTAAGCTGCAGCTTACATCTATAAAGAGCAATAACGACCATTATATAACTTTGTGGGGTGTTTATGGAAATTTAAGGCAACACTAGTGCATTGGACAGGAGCTCTGGGACATTTTGCTTACCTTAACTCAAGTGACTAGCTCATTCCCAACACAAAATCTACATTTCCTCCTTACACCCTTCTTGATTTTGATTGGACTATCCTCTGGTAGTCGATTAGGTTTCTTTCCACAGTGTAGCACTTGGATAACTTGGCTGTGTCCTTCCGATAAAGATGTGTGCACATCCTACTGATGTGGGCAGCTATTGCTACAAGACAGGTAGGTCTCTGAGTCTAACTAACTTTACATGGTCGTAAGCGTTTGAATTCGTATTAGGAAGAAAAACAGTGTTCGCTCCTTGGCACTTTGATTGTTGCAGTGTTAAACATGGTGAGCCATCGCTACATACTAAGCTAAATCGTGCCCTTGAAGGGAGTGGTGGTCGATCGGGGTGCTGTAGGCGGAGTCCCAGTCCCGGTCAAACACAGCCTTGAGCTGTGATTGGACAGTGGGCTCCTCCGTCTGCGAGGCGGTCTGGTTGACCACCAAGGCGACACCGGCTGTGTTCACAAAGTAGTCACCTGACCAGTTGGATGTACCTGAGGGTGAAGCACACGCATCCAGACTTTATTTTGGTGACTGTTTGCCTTGCTTGATATCATACTGTATCCCATTAAGTAGAGTTGTGGTAAAATAAAAACATGTATAGAATTTAAATATAAATACACAATTATAAATCCGTAATTCTTGTATCATGTGTTGTTAATGGTGGGCCACATGCAGAGTGTGTTGCCTCACCGATGTAGGCTATCATGTGTTGTTAATGGTGGGCCACATGCAGTGCGTGTTGCCTCACCGATGTAGGCTATCATGTGTTGTTAATGGTGGTCCACATGCAGTGCATGTTGCCTTACCGATGTAGGCTATCATGTGTTGTTAATGGTGGTCCACATGCAATGTGTGTGGCCTTACCGATGTAGGCTATCATGTGTTGTTAATGGTGGTCCACATGCAGGGTGTGGCCTTACCGATGTAGGCTATCATGTGTTGTTAATGGTGGTCCACATGCAGGGTGTGGCCTTACCGATGTAGGCTATCATGTGTTGTTAATGGTGGTCCACATGCAGTGCATGTTGCCTTACCGATGTAGGCTATCATGTGTTGTTAATGGTGGTCCACATGCAGGGTGTGGCCTTACCGATGTAGGCTATCATGTGTTGTTAATGGTGGTCCACATGCAGTGCATGTTGCCTTACCGATGTAGGCTATCATGTGTTGTTAATGGTGGTCCACATGCAGGGTGTGGCCTTACCGATGTAGGCTATCATGTGTTGTTAATGGTGGTCCACATGCAGTGCATGTTGCCTTACCGATGTAGGCTATCATGTGTTGTTAATGGTGGTCCACATGCAGGGTGTGGCCTTACCGATGTAGGCTATCTTGTCGGTCACCATATACTTGTTGTGGTTGACTCTAGCGTAGGGGATTAGTTTCTGTGACTGGTTGGCCGGTACCACAAACAGCCTCTGAAAGACAAAAAAAAACACACATTGCATGCAATCAAGGGCAGGAAATTCTATGGGCTAGGGGTTCAAATCCCAGAAGATCCTAGAAGTCTGCCCTTTACGACGAGGCGATACATCTTAAATTCACTGCGGGCGCTTTGGATTCAAGAGTCTCCTTAAACAGCGCTAAATAAATAATGCTTACATGTCATTATTATCCAAGGAGAGCAGAGTCCGGGTCTATCAACAGGACCCTAGATATAGTTTCCAATATCTAGATGATCTTCTGAAACCACTCAGCATTCATGTTGATTTAAAGATGTACAGGGGCAGCCACTCACCACTTGGATGTCCAGTTTGTGCTTGGGGTCGTAGATGGACGCCAGGGACTTGAGGAAGGGCGGCATGAATGGCTGCGAGTGGGCCCAGTCGCTGATCAGCAGGCGCACCTGGAGCGCTGGTCCAGCATTGGCCGCTTTTACGAACGCAGCTCGTCTCAACTGGGTGTCAATTTCAGCCCAGTACCTGTAGGGGGCGCCAGACACACTGTCTCAGAACATGGACACTGAGGCCCTTTTGACGCAATGTTGGGTTGACACAAGTAATGTTTAAATAAGACAGAAAATAAAAAGTACAACAATTTAGTCAAAGGGTGAAAATAACAACTCATTCATATAAACAAAATATTCCCCCAAATCCACAGTGTCCCGTCAGGCCTCCTTCAGCACCGTCATCACCTGCGTGTGGATTCACCTTGTGACCCTTTGGATGAAGCTCCTTCTCAATGATTCAATAGTTAAACAGTAAACAACATAACTGCATCAGGCAAAAGCAACCCTTTTCCCCAACCTTGAGGAAGATCCACAAGGCCCTAACAACCACAAACAAAAGGCCAACGCGGCGGCCCCGACGTCCGTGGCTTACTGCTTGGGACGGGAGAACTCCATCATGGGGACGTAGCTCATGACCGCGATGTTCACAAACTCCTCAGCGTCCTGGATCACAGACAGCACCGCCTGCAGGTCCGAGGTCCGGCCCGCAGCGCACACGGAGGGAGGAGAGCTCTGAGGGAGGCCACAGCAAGGGACGCCATGTTAACTTAATGTTACCTGATGTTAACGTCTTGTTACCTTATGGTAACTTAATGTTACCTGATGTTAACTTGATGTTACCTTATGGTAACTTATGGTAAGTCTTAATGTTAACTTAATGTTACCTGATGTTAACGTCTTGTTACCTTATGGTAACTTAATGTTAACTTAATGTTACCTGATGTTGACTTGATGTTACCTTATGGTAACTTATGGTAAGTCTTAATGTTAACTTAATGTTACCTGATGTTAACGTCATGTTACCTTATGGTAACTTATGGTAACTTAATGTTAACTGATGTTAACTTGATGTTACCTTATGGTAACTTAATGTTAACTTAATGATACCTTTTATTACCTCATGTTAACTTAATGTTACCTTGATGTTACTTCAAGTCACCTAATGTCAACTTAATGTTAGTTCATGTTAACTTAATGTTACCTTGTGTTAACTTAATATTCCCTCACGTTAACTTAATGTTACCTTATGTTAACTTCATGTTACCTTGATGTTACTTGATGTTAACTTACGTTACTTCATGATAACTTGAATTACGTCATGTTAACTTGATGTTACTTCATGTTAACTTAATGTTACCTCATGTTAACTTAATGTTACCTAATATTACCTCATGTTACCTAATGTTAACTTGTGACGTAACTTCATGATAACTTGATGTTACTTCATGTTAACTTGATGTTACTTCAAGTTACCTAATGTTAACTTATTGTTACTTCATGTTAACTTACTGTTACCTCATGTTAACTTAATGCTACAACATTTTACCGAATGTTAACTAAATATATCTACATTTTACCTAATGTTAACTTAATGTTACTTCATGATAACTAAATGTTACTTCATGTACCTTAATATTACATTTCTAAGTAGTTACTTACTTGCATGATGTATTACTTTCTCAATGTTTATTGCTTAAAGGAGACATATAATGGTGTTTTCCCAACAAGTAAACATAGTATTTGAGTTCCAGAAAACATGTTTTTGAAGATGTTTGCTGGAAATAGCTTTTACGAAAAAAAATCTCGCCTACCGCTATTGCCCTCTGTTTCAGTTCCTTCAGAATGTGCTGTTTCTGGTGTCTGTAGCTTTGATGCAAATGAGCTGCTGCCCATTGACCAATGAGCTGTCAGACTGAACCACAGCATGGAGGAGAAGGGACTGTTGCCGTTTACGGACTACTGGAGCTCTTTATCTAGATCATATAATATAACAATAATTATATATGGGTTTTTCTATAATATTATTCTAATATCAGGGCCAAAAGCTATGTGCGCCTCGGATGATATTATGAATCATATAGACTGCGTCTGACGTCTATGGCACTTCCACAACAAGTAAAGACTCGTAGTGGGGGATATCTCGGCCATGGTTGAGAGGAATTGGGGGAAAGGAACTTTGGCTTTGACTCTCTGAAGTCCATGAACCGTAACATGGAGGAGAAAAGGGATTGTACTCTGGGAGCTGTGCTGCCGGACTTTCCGCCGAGCTCCCCGCACCGGAGCTGCCGGACTTCCGCCGAGACCTACCCCCGCCGGACCTGCCAGCTTCAGCGGCAGTTCAGCTCCCGGAGTACACCCGCCGGAGCAGCCGGAAAGCTTCGGCCGCAGTTCGGCTCCCGGAGTACACCGCCGGAGCTAACAGTCTGGTCGCTTTCTCCTCCCTGTCTCCAGCTTCGGCGGCAGTCCGGCAGCGAAAGGGATTGTAATCCTGGCGATTAGCTGCAGGGCTAGCACCGAGTTCCCCCCGCCGGAGCTGCTCGTCCGCTGGTCCACAAAATCTTAGCTATGCTCTGATTGGAGGGGAGTGGGGAAGTGGGAGGTAATATTCAACTATGCCCCCTTCCTATGTAGGAGGGGGCGCCGTAATTGACTCGCTCGTTTGGTAACTGTAGGCTGGGTACTTTCAGAAATACATATCTCGCTCAAAAAATCATGTGCAGACTTTTTTCAAAGTTTGTATGCGTGTGGGAGCACCAGAGACCCAAAACAGCTCCCCACCACAGGAAACATGTTGTTTTCATAACATGTCCCTTTTAAGGTTTATTAATGACTTCAGGTTTAGGAGTTAATTTGTTATGGCTATGTTTTGTTTTGTTTGATTTACACAAATTAAATAACAAACAGAAAACACACGTGACCGTGCGGTAGAAAACACACCCAAATGACCTCATAATAATAATTAGATAAAGACAAATAATGAAAAAACTCACCGATAGGTAGACACCCGACTGTGTGTCGTTGAGTGGCAGCTGGAGGGGCGTGTCCTTGTTGTAGGCTGTGGAGAAACTGCTGGGCCAAGTAGCGGGGATTTCCTGACCGCTCTGGCCCAGGAACCAATAGGCTTCGAAGATCTTGCCCAGGTCTTCTGCGAGGCAGCTGCAGTTATAAACCACCACCCCCAGCTCTTTGACCTGGGGGAGGGAGAGCACAAGCAAGGTGTTGGACTAAGGACCGAGTTTAGCAAAGTAAAGTGTACACGGACCTCATGAATATAAGAAAATGAATGTCATTTGTTGGATGTTTTGATCCAAAAGGTAAATGGTAAATGGATTTGATTTATATGGAGCTTTTCTAACCAGTGGCCCCTCAAAGCGCTTTAAATTGATTGCTTGACATTCACCAATTCATACACACATTCACTCATTCATACAATGACGGCGGTGGCAGCCACGCAAGGCAACAGCCAGCTCGTCTGGAGCAGTTAGGGTTAGCTCCTCGATCCCCAGCTCTTCGACACTCTGCTAGGAGGAGCTGGGGATCGAACTAGCAAGCTTCCAGTCCGCCTCCTGAGCCACTGCCGCCCGGATATATAACAATTACTGTGCGAGCATACACTCTAAGCATAACTAAGCTAGTATAACCTGTGACTTAGTTTAGTTTATTATTTATTCATTTATTTGCAAAATGTATGCACAATTTTAATTGCAGAGAGTTCTTTGTTTGGTTAAACAAACAAAGAAAGTCAAACTATTTAGACAATAGGGTTGGGCCATCTTCTGATTGAACGATATATATCCCGTTAGTTCAAAATTATTACAGTAAACTCAGCGATACCATCTCAAAATATGTCTCTCTTTATAAGCGCCTCTTTCGTTTTTTTGCAGATCAAATATTGATGTAAGCGAGGTATAAAGTGCTGCCGGATTTCTTTCTAACTACACAACCTAATAAGCAGGAAAAACTATCCGGGCATACATGCAGACAATGGAGGAAAACATGAAATACGATGCCCCTGCTGTTCTCAAAATGGATGGCTTTGTCACTCCATCTTCCGATGAAACTTTAGCCTAGCATAGACTACTACCAACACAAAGTTATGAATAGCAAGCTGATGAAGGACATGCTTAGCAGCCATAAACTTAACTTATTTGTTTATGGGTTTATTATGAATGAAACAAGAATGGAGGAAACAGTGATTTGCAGGAAACTGCAGAAGAGCGTGTTGCAGCACATTGGACTTTCGAAACAGACGTCATAAGATGTGATTAAATTATTGATTATTTGACTGTTTAACCGTAAACCGTAATGTGTCGATTGTGTATATTGTGTATTTTGTTGTGATCATGGCCCAACCCTACCAAAATAAACTCGATCACAGCATGTGCAGCTTCTGACAGAAACTAAAATCAACCAAGTCAACACATTGGCTTCCTCCTTTACCCAAACAAGCGCCCAAACCTTTTGACTTGTTTCCCGGTTTTTTGGCTGACGCTGCGGAGGCGTGAAGGGTTACTTTGGCTTAACCCTAACTCAGCACTGCAGGAGCCAAGCCCTCGTGATCCTTGATACAACCAACCTCACATGTCTGACCAACAGATATCTTAGACGCATTTCCGGCTGGTTCAGTAACATAATGCTGAGGTTAATTAGCACGGCATGGCTCCATATAGCGTGCAAGCCAGACGTGACATAGAACATTAGATGGGATGAAGTCTGACCAATCCTGCAAATGCTGAATAGCTGGTTGAGTCAACTAACTGAAGCTGAACATGATTTGCAGAGGAGTATCGTGGTGTCCATAAGATTTTATACACACACACACACACACACACACACACACACACACACACACACACACACACACACACACACACACACACACACACACACACACACACACACACACACACACACACACACACACACACACACTTCTGTTTATTTTGTTCTTGCAGAGTTAAATGCAATGAATGTGGTAAGGTGTGTTTGGTCTGTGTGTGGGATGGTGTTTTCCTATTTTCAAGTGTGGGTGTGTGGTCACATTTGTGTGCATTGGTGTGTGTATGTGCGTGTGTTTCTGTACCTGTGTGAGCGAGCGCCAGTCCATGTTGGGACTGCCGATGAAGATGTGCTTCTTGTCTACGATCCAGAACTTGGTGTGGAGGACCCCGTTGGTGAGCTCCCGCATGTTCACCGAGCGGATGATAGCCCCTGAAACATGTACAACCAACCCGGTCAGCACTCTGGGGGGCCCACCCTGGGGGTCCTACCCAGGGCCCCGCCGGCCCTCAGGGAGCAGGCCCCAGGGGGTACAACGAAAAGGATCACATCAAATATTTGTTGAATTTGTCAAATATGAAGTTCATTTTTGGGGATGATGATGGTGTGACCCGATATACTAGACCTACACCTCAGCTTCTGATATAGATATGAGTATTAATGATAACAGGGCTATGTCAGCCGTACAGGTGGGGCCACAAAGGAAAAAACCCGCTGATCTGACGTAAACCCTTGGTTATACAAACGCATCCTTAAGAAAAGCTATACTATGGCCTAAAAGCCTGTACAAGGCTCGCTAAATGAAGCATCCTGCTAGCCGTTTAGCGAGCTAAACGGAACGACCTGCTGCCGAGTGACATATATCTGAACGGTTGGTCGTTTTGGATGAATAGCGTCTTCTGAACGAGTGAACAGCGAATAGTACACAGAGAAGAGCTGATTATGGTTCCACGTCCACGCAACGCAAGTGCCACGCAAACGCTTCGACGCAGTCGTGAACCTGTTTTGATTCTGCGTCGGTTTTTAGTGAGCGGACCAATCGCAGCCCTTTAGGTCGTGATTGTGGGAGGTTAAAATATTTGGGAGACGCATGTCAGGCCCTTGCGGAAGCAAGGGGGGTCCGCAAGGACGTAAAGGGTCCGTAAACCCCCTAGCGTTGCGTCGCCGTGGAACCATAACCTTAAGAGAGGACTTGGAGAGGGTTCACGGTAAGAGGAACAGAGACTGACCGGCGCTGGTGAGGAACTTCAGGTTGGCAGGCTGCTTGTCTTTTTGTAAGTCCACGGCGATGCGCACGGGCAGCTTCCCGGACAGCTCGCCCAGTCTCTTCAGCACGTCCTCCCCCTGTGGCCCACAATGCACCGGGGTTGGATGTTTTAGGATATTCATGTGTCAACCATGACAAAAAAAAATTATTGGACATCATTTTGATGCTACCGATCAACTTAAATCACCAGAATAGTGGCAAGCATATTTAACTTTATATATATATGACACATATGTAGGACTGACATTTGAAAACATTGAAACATTTTCAGATCGACACAAATGTCTAGCACCACGTCTTACAGCCAATGAACCAAATAGCATCCCCTCACCTGATTGGCGGTTGGCTCCTTGGTGCCTGTGTCTTTGTTGGTGAGGGTCCAATAGAAAGAGGCGATGTCGAGGCTGCTGCGAGCTTCACCAATCAGGTTGAGCCATGCCTGGTAGATGGAAGGGTTGACAGTGCTCCCGTTGTACACCAAACCTTTCGGAATGCTCTCCACCAAAACTATCCTGATGTAGGAAACGTTTAAAAAGAAATTCCCAAGATAAGGTTGAGCGCAAAAAAAAAAGGAAAGATAAAAGTATAACCAAGAATGAATGGATTACAAATGATAATGTTTTTCAGCAAAGTGTGGCAAAGTATTATGTTGTTGCTGAGGGTTATATAGGGGCAGGGTAGGGCAGTGTGGGGATTGGTAGTCCACTAGTTAGGGGGTTTGCCTCGAAGTCGAAAGGTCCCGGGTTCGAACCCCAAAGCCCTAACCCCAACCTGCTCCTTAATGACCTGTTTATGTACTGCCTAACCCCAACCTGCTCCTTAATGACCTGTTTATGTACTGCCTAACCCTAACCTGCTCCTTAATGACCTGTCTCTGTACTGTATAACCCCAACCTACTCCTTAATGACCTGTCTATGTACTGCCTATCCACTTCCTGCTCCTTAATGACCTGTCTCTGTACTGAATAACCCCAACCTGCTCCTTAATGACCTGTTTATGTACTGTCAAACCCCTACCTGCTCCTTAATGACCTGTTTATGTACTGTCAAACCCCTACCTGCTCCTTAATGACCTGTTTATGTACTGTCAAACCCCTACCTGCTCCTTAATGAACTGCATATGAAATGCTCTTTACTCTGCAATTATTGATTACTATAACAGATAATTGACTTGTGACAATTGACAAGTGTCTGCTAAACAACCCAATAGTAAAACCCCAAATAGTACACAGTCCACTCTCTGGCATTCTTATGAGCTGGATAAACACACCGTCCTCCTGGCTGAACTTCTGGGCCTCACCTGCAGGTGTCGGAGCAGGTCTGGGCGCGGGCCGCAGGGAACCTGGGGCTGGGGACTGGGTGCGGGGACGAGGAGGGCCCCCTGGTGGTCATCAGGCTCTGGAGGATCACGGCTAGCACCAGCAGGGTGGACACGCTGGCCAGGGCCAGCCCACACCTGTAGTACTGGGGTGGGGGGGGAGGGACCGTGAGCTGGGAGCTGTTTGGACCCGATCAAAAAGCCCTGAAAGTGGTTCTTTAAATAACCACTAGAGTAACATAAAGTCTCAACAGACACACATTAAACCGCTAATTTGAGACCGATAATGAACACATAATAGTGATTTGATGTTTGTTTTTTTATGCATTTGTGTGAATGTGTCTGTGCATGCATGCACGCATGCCCGTGTGCATGAGTGTAAACACACATTAGTGTATGCGCGTGTGTGTGTGTGTGTGTGTTATGGTCACCATCTGTGCTCTGCTGTATTCTTCTCTTCTCCGCTGAACATCCTCCACCTACACGGCAGATAACAACTCAAACGTGAGCAGACATTACCACCACCCACAAAGCAGCTCAGCCACACACAACCACAACAACAACAACAACAATACTGATTATTCTTAAAGCTATCCTCGCAACGCTCTTTATCAAGTAGGATGAAGTATTTAAATTTAAATGATATATATTTAAGACGGTATAGGGGTGGGAGGAAGTCAGGGAGGGGCTGAAGCTGGAATATCAAGAATTTCTGCAAGAAAGTATTCTTAGGTGGTAACATGAGACAGTTACCACACACACACACACACACACACACACACACACACACACACACACACACACACACACACACACACACACACACACACACACACACACACACACACACACACACACACACACACACACACACACACACACACAAAATAACAGTATTAGCGTAATCACTGCCTTCTGCAGGGGAAAAGAGGTGGTGGGGTCTTACCCTCTCGTAGGGAAGTCCCGTCTTCATGTTGACGGGGCACAGAGGATTCACCACTGGCTGAGGTTCTTCCTAGCGCTGCTCAGATCTGCGCAAGCAAATGTTTTGTCTGACTTTGGTATCGACACAGCTGTTTTCTTGTCCGTGTTTCCAGGCCTGTAGCCCCTTTCTCTGACCTGATGTTCTCTATTAGTCATCCTCAAAATCTGAACCTCTACTTCACCATACAGCTCATACTCTTTGAACAAGTACTGAAGCACTCACGTTCAAGTTAAACTGAAAGGTTGAGTTTGTTACATACAAAGTCCTAAATGTTCCACAGGCAATGAAATGCTTACTTTGGCTGCACCTTCGACTGCTCTTGGACAATAAATGCTTATCACACAATATTTATAGGCGTAAGAGTGACCAGGTGAAATAAAAGTACAGGTATACATCCAATAATGTTTACCCTCTCTTCCGGCTGTGTTGATCAGACGTCTATTCATAAACACAACTCCGAGCCGGGCATCGCTGTACGTCTGACTGGTGCTAATTTCTATACACCTGCGCCCATTGACCGTTGCGTTCCGTCTGTTGAGAACGTTCCAGGTGCACACAGAAGGACCAGCCCCATACGTCAACAAAGGATGTTTGTTGACGACGCAGTCGTTGTCCCGCGTATGCTATACTGTATCTGCGTCAATATCTATTTTACGTGGTACATAGGGTTCTTTGATTTTTAAGGATAAATTATGTCCTCCTTTCGAACATAACGACACTGCGTTTCTCTTTTTGGATTGCTAAGTGAAGACACATTTGAGTGTCTGCTGGCAACTTGTTTTGGAGGAAGTATCTCATGTGGCAATGGTCGGATTGTCCGGGGCATTGATTCCCAAAAGGAAAAGGTATGTCATGTGACTCAGTGAATGCTGGGATCCTGGTGATTCATATACAAAACATCCAAGAAGCTGTTTGAAATTACACAAAGTACAATAAAAAAAATTAAAGTGGGACGTTCTACAGAAGAACATTTTGGTGCAAATGAAATCAATTGCCGTGAATGTTTCGGGTAGGCTACGGGTTTGTTTCCCCAGGTCCTCAGCCTACCTGCTGACCCCTATACGTGCTTCGACACGTTGGTCTAAATGAGCTGACAATCAGTTATACTCTTGGTCGATTTTTTGGAAATGAATGAATAGGAATGAAAAACAGTGATTGGGACTTACAGCACAGTCTGAATGTGAATGTGTTTCCCAAATCAACTTGATGATATGATTCACCTAAATACTTGTAGTTAATATCCCCGCTAAATTTGACTGGTATTCTAAACGTTTAGGCTTATAAGAACTAGACCTTGATGATTCAGTGACAGGCAGTGCACGTCAAGCGCTGTGCAAAATAACTAGGTCACAATTCATTTGTAACGTATTATGTAACTAGTATTACACCTATTTATTTCATTATAATGGGGCTATTCTTTGTTCAAGAAGAAGTGGGATTGGAAGAATTTATCTGTTGTATTTGAGAAAAGAATGATGGCTAATTTGGACAACAGGACAACTTTGAGAAACCAGTATATCAAACAGTACATCAGTGCTGAAGTACTGGACGGCCATATCTTGATCCTATACATTTTGTTTCAAAGTTGAAAGCATAACAGGACGACTCCCATGCGTTACACAGTCTCTGCCCCAGATGTTACACAGATGTGGTCCCGCATCATAACAAGAGACATGCACAAGCTTCATTGAACGCTATAACAATATTTAGGCTTTAGTTAGATACAAATAAATACTGTTTGTCTGACAGGAGAGTCAGCAGCCAACTTAGAAATATTGATATGCAAAACAGAAAAACCAGAAAAGGGCCAAAGGCCTATAGGTCGAAAATACTTAAACATAGCAATATCTGTAGACAAATGGATGGATCGATTTGAATTCCAAATTACGTTACTTAAGTGTTTCGTTCGGAGTTACTGAGCATCGACAACAATGAAGTTATGGCACCAATACTGAGGACTGACAGTAAGACAAGGCTGAAAACATAACACTCATTCACCTACCTGATATGGCTGTTATGCGGCCCCAACACAAATGGTCCATAAAACTGTGAGCCAAATTAAGTTATTTTAAGGCTATACGGTCGCTGCCAAATGTCGTACGGAGCGACAAAGATACAGCAGAGTTGAAAACATAACGAGAATCACGTGACCTAGCCATGTGACACGAAGTACCGTTGACAAATGTAGTGATGCAGTGCGCCTCTATGAACAGAGGAGGGCGCCATGATACAGGAAGAGTGCTGCAGTCGACCTGAGGCGTTACGTTGCGTTTATGAACGAGGAAGGAGTCATTATAAAAGCAGTGTAGTGCTGTTTACCCTTATTCCCAGACGAGGGCGCCCTAATACAGGCATTTTACCGATGCCTGTATTAGGCAATGTACCGAAGTGTAGCCCAATCTGAGTTTCTGCAGGGATATTCAAGTTACATAAAGCATGGGCAGTATAGCCATTCGATGAAGTGCAGCAAAGTTTATGTGATGGGTTCACGGTCTCTATTCTATAATTGTGTATTATATTATGTTTAGATATATTCTGTATTTAAAATGCCGCCAAACGATCGGACAATAAATGATAGCACCATAGTATAAGAAAATAACAAATTCCTTAATAAATTAATCATATTGAACAACAATAAACTGGGTGAAAAAAAAGAGAGCTACAACTTCCTTGTAGGCCACTTCTATTCCTAGTTCTGATATCTCCGGGCGTTCTAGTAGCGGATGTCGCGGTCTCCACCAGGACGAGGTCCGGGACGGCGACTGGTGGCAGTTGGAAGGCGAGGCCGCGAGGATCTGATCACTTCACCAGGATACTGTTCCTCTATCTACATAAAATGTTATGCACAGCTGAACACACAATCTCAGCCCACGCACACAGGAGTTAATGAAGGCCTTATTACTAGGCCTATTACTCATTTATGGTTATTATATAATAACCATAATAATAATAATGATTATTATTTGTTTGTATTGGGGGTATTATTAGAGGTAGTTGTCGGCGTTGTTTTAATTCCACCACTAATTGACTAACAACTAATACAACTACTACAACTATAGTAGTAGTAGTTGTAATAGTTGTTAGTCAATTGGTGATGGTAATACTATTATTAGTTCCCTTATTTGGCCTATGGACTACTATTATACTTTCTAGAGATATCAAATTGAATACCAAATTTGAAACACAAACAAATTTGGACAATGATGAAATCAAAACACAATTATTTGAATAAAGAGCAGAGTATATATACATAGGTCCATAAATTCAACAGCAATGCGATGTTAAAGAGGGCTTCCCCACTGCAGACTAAGCCAGTATCAACATTTGTTTTGTAGTCTCTGATTAACTTTGCGCGTGTAAAATGATGGCTGTGCAGGCGTCAGCATGCCGCTAGAACAAATAGTCCTGCGCATGTTCCCATCA
>NC_082397.1:7440918-7462639 GCF_031168955.1 Gadus macrocephalus
CTACATTCCTCTCTCTTCCTCCATCCCTCTCTCCCCAGCCCCTTACATAAGCAGAGATACCTACCTCTCTCTCTATCTCTTTTGTGAATGCACTTCCACATGTACACACGCACGCACGCACGCACGCACGCACGCACGCACGCACGCAATTCAGCATACTGCAGGGAATTTCTCTCATTCTATATTCTTTCTCCCTCAAACACAATAATATGTATGCATCATCTAAATATGTAACTAATCTGTCTTTGTGCGACACACACTCACTCACACACACACAAACACACACACACACACACGCGCACACACACACACACACACACACACACACACACACACACACATACACACACATACACACACACACACACACATACACACACACACACACACACACACACATACACACACATACACACTAGTACCCAGAAGAAAATAAATTAAATTCTTACATTCGTCTTATGCTAATCTGTCAGCCCACACAGTATAGCAACTGGATGATCAATCCATTGCCACACAAGACGTAGTCTTCCAAGGACCAGACCTTAGTCTACCTAGGGCCAGACCGTAGTCTTCCAAGGACCAGACCGCAGTCTACCTAGGAGGCTAGGACCAGACGGTAGTCTACCTAGGACCAGACCTTAGTCTACCTAGGACCAGACCGTAGTCTACCTAGAACCAGGCCGTAGTCTACCTAGGACCAGACCTTAGTCTACCTAGGACTACACCCTAGTCTACCTAGGGCTAGACCTTAGTTTACCCAGGACTACACCCTAGTCTACCTAGGCTAGACCTAGGACCAGACCTTAGTCTACCTAGGACCAGACCGTAGTCTACCTAGGACCAGACCTTAGTCTACCTAGGACCAGACCGTAGTCTACCTAGGACCAGACCGTAGTCTACCTAGTACCAGACCTTAGTTTACCCAGGACTACACCCTAGTCTACCTAGGCTAGTACTTAGTCTACCCTGGACTAGTCCTTAGTCTACCCAGGACTAGTCCTTAGTCTACCCAGGACTAGACCTTAGTCTACCCAGGACTAGTCCTTAGTCTACCCAGGACTAGTCCTTAGTCTACCCAGGACTATACTTGATTTTGTCTGTATTTTTACAGGAAATGCTTCAGCGATGATAATATCATGAACATGTGTCCTTGTGTCTGGCGTGCAGAAGGAGGAATAGTCATACGTAATAGTGTGAGGATATGAAATACATGTACAAAAATGGCAACATTTGTCAACTGCCATTTTTAAAGCTTCCTACAGGAGTCAGAACAGTAAAGGAAGCTGTGCTCTGGGCAGCGTTATAAACAGCCACTACCGCTGGCTGGGTTGAGCAAACAAAAGGGTCACATCAATATTGGCCCCAAATGCATATGTAATATTCCTTTGTTAGACAAATGCCTTGTAGAAACTATTTAGAAATATATAGTAGAAGGATGGGAGAGGATTATATAACCAAGGAGAGGAGAGGAGGAGAGGAGAGGAGAGGAGAGGAGAAGGGAAAAGGAGAGAGGAGAGAGAGAAGAGGAAAGAGAAGAGGAAAGAGAGAAGAGGAAAGATTTAAGGAGATAGGATAGGAGGGGAGAGGAGAGAGGGGAGAGACAAGAGGTGAGGGATAAGGAGAGAGGAGAGGAGGGGAGAAAAGGGGAGAGGAGAGGAGGAGGTATAAGGAGAGAGGGGAGAGAGAAGAGGAAAGGAGGGGAGACGGAAGAGAGAAGAGGGGAGGGAAGAAGGAGAATAACATTGGCGAGTGGAGCGCCTATCCTTTGGGAAGGTGAGAGGTTCCTTGTGGCTGCGCCCACACAGCTGATAGCTCACCGGCCGTCTGAAGACTCAAGCACTGCGTAGACTGCATTTGTGTATCATACAAAATGTATTTATTAAAGCATAGGCTCCAGAATAACAACAACAACAAACAAACAAACAAACAAACAAACAAACAGCCAAAAGGACGGAATATAAGAAAAAGCTGCAAGATTGCAGAACATATCATATACCATAAAATTGATAAAGATTTCACTGTACAAGCTACAGTGCTTTGTTTGAATTGTTTCACAGCCTTTGCCTCGCAATAGTTTTATTATTATATTAAGCACATTTAATGATGGATACAACATTGAATGAATCTCAAAGGCATATTTCCTTAAATTATGAATTAGCTGCATTTCACATGTTGAATTTATCTGTCAATGTAAAAATGGGTTAGAAATGTTACAAATCCAACAAGGCATATACAATTCTACAATCATATGTTCTTTGTTGAATGATGGATGCGCTGTAAATTAGATGATGAAATAATATAAAATAAATTATTTTAATATTAAAATTGTTTTTATAATACAGATCTGATTGCCCATCTATCTAAGAAATGTTATCCTTTTGTTTGTTTTTGCCTTAACATTTAATTTAAATGTATTAGTACTTCCACTATTTTTTGTAATTTATATGTCCTACATTAGCAAAGTTGTTTTTTACTTTGGTAATTTACTACATTCAGAAGTGTGGCCTAAATTGACCTAATTTTAAAAAAGAATCTTCCACTAACTACGAATTGTACGTTGTTTGCCAAAATAGATACATTTTAATTTAAAATGTTATTTATATCATTATTAAAAATTATATTTTGGGAAGTTTTAAATTAACCTGCCAATATCAAATCGATATCAAAATCTTAATTTTAGAATTTCATAGAAAATACATTACTATAAAAAAACTGCTTTGATGCAAGCAAAGGTTTGTATAAATATTAGCCTTTTGGTTTCAAATGCTAACAATTGTTAGGCAAATACATTGACAAGATACTCACATGTGTTTTGTTACGTGTTTTTTTGAGGCATGTAGATATAATTGCTTCAAATGTTAAGACATTAATGAATAGTTACAGCCCCAAATTCCATATTAAATGATCTTAGATAATATGTTTGATTCCCTATTAAAAATAAACGAATGGCCAACATCTCTCCATTTGGAATTGAAATTCCAATAATACTATTTGATTATAGTGTTTGAACTCTTACCTTGCTCTATATTACTGCTGTAGATTGCAGAAATTAAATTCAGGTCTACAATTCAGAAAAAAAAAGTAATTTGCAGTACCTCAAAATTCTTTACATTTAAATGAACTAGATAACCTCAATCTGGCTGGTCTACTCATAAATTATGTATGAGTTCTTTAAGCTTTTCGATTACAAACAAACAATAACAAAACCACACTCTTTTGCATAATGAACTAACAAATTGCAGGAGCCTTTTTTTCCTTATCCTGAAACATAGCTATGTGGAATAACGAAATGATGAAGTGATCCTCCAATCAATTCTCTGAATTTAATTAGATGTTCTTTCAGATGGTTATTTGCCAAGGATTAAGTGCTTGTGTCTCTTTAGATTGAAAACATCTGGTGTTTATGCTCCCAAAAGGGCAGATCTCCGTCGCTGCAACGCCAGGAAAGCTTTTACGTGAACAGAGGGAGGTAGAAAATAGTTCTTGAGAGATAGGTGGCCGGAGAGCAAAGGTAGATATTGCAAGCCGCTTTTGTGATTATTTATGTTAGTTTCACTGGCTCTCTGAATGTTTCTGGTGCTACAGCTCGACACATTTGCTAGATAAGCACTCCATTACACATAAAGTTCATAGCGTGTATCTGTTTTGTCCAACATCTGTTCGGAGAAAACAATTGAGGGAAGTAAACAAGCCGTTCTCTGTGTACTTTCTCAGAAAAAGCTTTCAAAATGACAAACATCGAGAAGTCTGGTACTGTTGGGTTTAGCAGACGCAGCAAACTATAAAAAAAAATCTTATTTGAAACCACATTTCAAGGGCTCCAGGCTTATTAAAGCCCTGCAGATGTACATATTTGTGTTCTGAAACAACAAAGGGTTCATTCATGCAGACACATGACTACATGACTACTGAAAGCCATGTCGTAACTATTATTACTATACTGTCATGAGCTTTGTACTCTGGCCTGTTGTGATTTAGAAAATTAACACATTAATTATTTAACATTTTAAGTCACAATTCGTGGGGAGCCAACAATTTGTGGGGTGCAAACAATATTACATGTATCTGTTTCTAAAAGTAAAATAGTAGTAAAAGATTTTGAAATACAAATATGAATTTAATCTCCCAGACAAATTACTAACTTGCTGTCAACCGATATTGATAGAAAATAGTACAATTATTCCCAGACTTCAAAGTTTCAATCAAATTTGACATTTCTCTATTGATCAGCCATCTTCTGTGCGCTCCGGAGACAGTATTGAGCAGAACAAATCAATAAGACATCTTTGATCAAGCCCTTTGGGTGCAGACAGACTAGGTCAAAGGTCAATGCTATGTGGCTCAAAAGCAACCAAAAGCGAGGATCTTTTTGCATTATCTGAAGTCATTTTGCATCAATTGAACTTTTTCAGGTTTAGGTGGAGTGTGATCAATAATTGGTAGGCAGAATTATTTTCCATTGGACAATTGATTTGATAAGAGCAGGTGTGCCAGCCGAAGCAGAGATGATGATGATTTCAGAGGGAAAAAGTCAGTTGATCTCCTCAACAGTACCAATTACTATGTAATGAGAATCATAGTTTACTCTTTTTCATGAAAATGCCATTGTGGCCATTTACCTTTACACAACTACAACCAGGGCAGTAAAACAGAGCAATGGGAATTTGAAATGAGAAATAAAATACAGGTATCTTCCTTTTTTAATTAAGATTCAAGGCTTGTGCAGGTTGATATATATTAAATTGTTGTATTTTGTATAAACTTGCTCCCTTTGTTTGAAAGCCATACATATTTTCTGAGTCCTATTTAGAAAGGGCACATGAACACACCTGTTATCATTTCAGACAGGGCTGACCCAATTCTATTTATAGCCGGGTGGCACTCCGGAGCTGAGGTGGTACTATGCAAACAAGGTGGAAAACTTTGTTTGCTAGAATCGTTCCATCTTCACCTCCGCATCCCCATCTTCCCAAGAACGGCCTGGGAATACCAGAGGAAATCTCCTTTGGGAATCACTGAAAACTTTTTTCTTTATTTCAAAAGATATAAGGGTATTCTACACGTAAAAATAAACCGGAGTGAAAAGACGAAGGAGGAAAATCAATGAGCAGGTGTACTGTGAGCTAAACGCTGAGCAAGATAGATCAATAGTCCCCTAACAAACATAATTCCTAAAAGGACATTAAGGTAGTGGACACTTCATTAATTTAACTGATTTAATTAATGACGGCACCAACAACTAACAACAACTAAGAGCAGCAGAACTTAGCCCAGCAGCGCATTAGCCTCGCGCCCTATTTTCCCCATAACGGTTGATCTATAAGGGGCGTGCGGCTCGGGGAAGCACAGGTCGTTTATCATCCTCGCTGTCGGCCATGTTTTGTCCCACTTCGTGTAACTGGAGCAAACAAGCCTTCTCAGCAAAACACGCTGGATAGCCCATGTGGTTGTTACCCTATGCTATGAGATTCATGTTTAATTTATATTTGGGTTAGGTGCAGAACATAGCAGCGAATCAAGTTTTAAATTGAGCATTTTAAGCATTTCACAGGTTAGCCATCATCTGTTAGTGAAACAATGTTCAGACGGTCGAGGTAAGGACTGCATCATATGGCAGTTTTGTATATCATGAGGAAAACATTTATCATTATTTATTGTCCATAAAAGTGGACCTAATCCAAGAGGACAGCTCAGCCGTTTGAATATATTACAGGCTTAACGTTAAACCAATTGTGAACATTTTTTGGAAGGATACACAGGGAAAAACGTTACACGCAGACGCCAGCATCCTCCTAAGTACGTTACCCCACCGATTCCTTCATTATTCCCAACCTCTATAGCCTAGCATTAGCGTTAGCAGCTGAGCCCAAACACAGCAGCTAATTCCACTCATTAAGCCATTAGCATTTAAAGTGCAGCTTTCTTGACGGATCGCGAAAACCGAACGACACTCGCCGTCCCGGCGCCATGGGAACCAGGGAGGTGACGTCGTTCAGAACAACTTACCTCCCCCTCCCGGATCCACGGAGGCCCCCCTTAGGTCCTCCAGGAACCTGTTCTCTCCCCCCCCCCCGCCCCCTCCTTGTGGGAGATAACCAAAGGCACATTACATCTCTGTTTATCACTGCATTTGAAGTCATCTTTTGGCGTGAGATCAAAAGGTGGTCACACTTTGTTGTTGGCAATTCTTTTTTTACATTTTGGTCACGATAATTTATCATTTTTTTATTGTAACCCACAAACGTTTAGGCTATAGCTTATATTTTGGATAGTCAATGTCTTCAATGTGCTGCTCTATTTATGCCTTTGGCTGCATGGGAGATCTCATTGTTTCCTGGTTTACCCTAATGGTTTCTGAGAATCACTATGTGGTCTTCAATAGCGTCGCGGTCGTCACCGTTATTCAGCCTGACGCTGTTTGAGGAACTTCTTTACCAGTGTACGAGGAGGGGTGTTTCAGGGGAGAAAAGAGAGTGAGGGAGGGGGTCAAAGTTGAAGGGGGGGGGGTTGGTGTTTTGGTGACGACCTGTGGGGCTTCCTACTCCATGGTGATGGTGAGTGACAGCTCTTCGTCTCCCAGCTGATGCATGGTAAGGGCTGGAGACGACTGAGGTCAGGGTCTGAGGTGTGCATGGATGCAGAGGTGTAGGTGTTTCTGTGGACAGGAATGATCGTGGTGTCATAGAGGTGGGGGGGGGGGGGGGGGGGGGGGGAGAAGCGGGTGTGGGGGGGGTGTCGTGGCTTGATGGTTATGTCAGAGAGCTGGTCTCAACCCCCCAACACTAAACAGAATCTTTTTTTCTCTCTCTTCTCTCTTGAGTGTGATCCTGGATGCAATCATGGAGGACAGCAATGTGTGATTAACAAACCCAGAGCGAAATGTTGGACCAGACAAATTATTCACCTCCTACAAGCCAAGTCAAACCATTGCCTTGTAGGGAGCCAACATGTTGTTATCAAACTTACCTGTGTGTGTGCCTGCGCTCACACCGCACGAAACCGCTCAACAACACATGAATGATCAGGAGAAGATGGGAGGGCCTTCATCCTTTTACACTAAAGATGGACATTTGCTTGAGTGGTTTATTATTTTTTTTACCCATAACCATGTACAAACAAACAAAACCTTACAGCTTTGAATGAGCACACATTTAGCATTCATTGGTCCATAAGCGCTCCTCACATGAAAAAACACTGTTTTTTTTTTGAAGACACTGACATTAAAATCCTCATAGCCTGGAAGTCTCCACGTTTCACCGACGTCACAGATGTACCATCCATTCGAACATTTTCATTGCAAATAAAAAATAGCCACATGCAATGACTGGAAACAAGTACATTATCTCATGTCACATTGAGAAAAAAGTAAGCGAAAAAAGTTTCATCATTTAGAAATAAGTACGCCTCCTCAGAGAGATTTGTCTTGTTGTTATTTTTTTTTCACTTTCTTTCTTTTTCATTTCTTTTTTTTTTTTGCCAAAGTCCTACACATTCTTTCAACAGCGTTGTTGGTCAAGTTTGGAGTTGTAAACAAAAAGGAAAAGCGCCCCCGGCCAGCATCGAGCTGGATGGCTGTGTGGCGTCCCTCTATCTCTCTCAGGAGATTTAATCAATCAATACTATCAATCGACTGATTTTTTCGAGAGAAATTGGTCAGTAGTCAATCGTACATTACACAGAATTTCTTTCTTTTTTTAATAATAATCACGGAAGGTCATTAATTGTCTTTGGGCTCGTTAAGGTGCAACAGGACACCATTCAGAGTCTGGGGGACAGACTAAAACAGTTACATCTGTTCAAGACACCCTGAGAATCACATCTATCTATCTCTATCTCTCTGTTCTCCTGTCCCTGCTCCTCTACCTCTCTCTCCTCCTACGGAACCTTCATAGTCAAGTGGGCGTGGCCTCTGCAGTCAAGGAAGATGGGTGGCTGGTAGGTTGGTTGGTTGTGTGGGAAGCAGGTTGCCATGCAACTAGCTCCTCGGTGGTTGGCATGGTGACAGGTTAATGTGGAGTTCGGACCTGCTAAGGTAGTATGTAGCACGCACAGTATAGTATGAACAGTAATGTAATAGGCAGACCTGGGGAAAATACATATTGGTTCAAAAGGGGGTTTTGATTGTGTTATTAAAACAAATACTTTAATCCTGCCCTGTACAGCAGGTACAAATGGATAACTAAATAAATACAAAATCCAGTGTGGGAGAAGCTGAGGTTTCCCTTTCGGCCAACTCGACAAATTTTAATTTTAATTTTTTTGGAAAAACGCTCAGGCATATTCTGACATTTTCTTTAAAAAGTGCAATCCTCCCCAGGTCTGAGCTCATGTACCAGTCGAGTGTGACGGTAGTATGTTATTGATGGAAAACATCACATGGGGCTGAGGTGGCGTGTAGCAAAAGGATGGCGCAAGGGCTGGAAAAGGGGGGGAGGGGGGGTGTTGTGGCGGGTGGTGGACAGTGATTGGTTGGTTTGGTTGGTCAGGTGACTGAAGGGGTTATGGACGGTTCGAGTTGGGTCAGATCACATGATGAGGGTTTACAGCTATACCGACAGGAAGTTCCATCATGGTATATGGAAGCCTGAGAAGGGTTAGCTTTTGGTAGACATTGGACACCCTCCCCAAGCTCTGCCCTCACACACACACACACACACACACACACACACAGAAACACACACACACACACACAGAAACACACATACAGACACATACACAAAAATCCTACCACATGCACGCATACAAACACAAATCATACATACCTTACACAAACATAAGCACACACGTACACACACAAACACACACACACACACACACACACACACACACACACACACACACACACACACACACACACACACACACACACACACTCACACACACCCTTCCCTCCATCCCCAGACTTTGCGATGTGTTACTGTGATGATGCAGAGTGTAGTGGAAGGTGGAGAATAAGACAACAGAAGACAGGTGATGCTAAAATGAACATTTATAATGACTGCTGTTGCTGTCGCAAAATAGGAATCCTTAAAAAAAGAACCTCATATTATAAGCACTAGATTGCCCACTTCACTGGTCATCCACATAAACACAACTCACTAGGTTTTTTTCTCTTTACAAACACAATGCTACAATTACATTAAATATTCAATACTCTTTAAGTCAGTCAATGAATGTTGTTAAAAGCAACCACTAAAATACTAAAAAAATTAACAAAAACAAAAAATAAAACAATAATATTATTAATTCACCTTTTTCCAGTCGTTCCCTTTAAACTCGTTGCCTTGTTATTTATTTAATGATATCATAGTCATATTTCTGAGAAATAAATAGCTAATGTTGTGGTTCGGGCATGGGGCAGGCAGCATAAACCATGAGTGGAGCTCAGAGCGAAGCGATGATGATGCGGGCGGCGTCTACTCTAGTCTAAACGCAGTCACTTTAATACTTTCAATCGTCTCGGTTAAAGATTTCAAAACAGATATGCAACTAGAACGATTCTCACCGGTTTTGAGCAGGCACCGGCAGGCCACCCGCGGCGGTTATCATTCCTAAGATATCGTAAGCTAACGTAAGCTAACGTGAGCTATCGTTCTACATTATGTAAACTAGGACTTTATTGCACGAGAGACAGCAGCTCAGGTTCTTCCGTCATTTCTTCCCCAGAAGCGTGGAGTTTCTTTTTTTTGTTTTTCTGCTTTCTGGTCAGACGATAAGTTGAGTCTACCTGTTTTCCATGTTGATATGTCTCTAACACGACCAAGCGTTTCAAGAAAAATGGCTTGATGAACAAAATGTACTAGTGTCACTCGGACTCACTGGCAGGAGAACATTAACGAATGTACAAAGCAAGCCGATTTTTGAGAATGGCTCGAACTACGTCTTAAGGTTAGTAATAGTATTAGATCAGCACAGTCATCTAAAGATTTTGCTAGCTAACATGAAAGCTAAACAGCGAATACAGTAGGTAAATCAACACTAATAACAACAGCACAGGTTAACACAGTAGAACTAGCATAGCCGATTATACAGGCAGACCTAACTAGCCGATACAGGCAATGACAGTGTAATGATTCCCGCCTTTTTCGTTACTCTTTATGCTGCCCGCCCCTTTCTGCTCAACAGACCTTTCTTTACAGCTCAGCAAATAAAATCGGACAAAATATTTACAATGTGAGAGAAAAAAAATAAAAATTGTGGAGAAACAATTATTTAGTGTTATTCTTTTTTTTGTTTGTCTGCATTTCTTTTTCAGATTTTTCTCTTTTATCTCAGAATTGTCCCCAATGATGAGCAAGGAACAAACAAACAAAAAAATCCAAATCGTATCAGCTAGCATTGCACAATCTCCGAGAGGTGGTTTTTTTTGTGGGGGAGGGATGGAATGGAGCGTTATCGTCCGAACAGTTGGATGAACACAGAAGGGAGGAGGAGGAGGAGGAGGAGGAAGAAGGTCAATTAAGTTCATGAAGGGGGGTGAAAGTTCAAAGTTCAAGAAGACAGAGGATGGCTGCGCAGCTGACGGTGGATGCACTCCTCCCGCGACGCGCAGGGATGGTGCGTGTGCCGGCGTGTGCGGTTTGAATGTTTTAAAACGGCGACAACAACAACGAAAACATAACAAAATAAAAAAATCATCATTAGGAAAAAAAAAAATGGATTTGTTTTGAATCTTTTCCCCAATCGAGAAAAATCAAATGGAGCGAGAGCGAGAGACTCTGGTGGGAGTGGGGGGGGGGGGGAGGAGGGGGTGTGTGGGGAGGAGAGGAAGTGGGGGGTGGGGGGTGAGAAGAGTGAAAGGTGCCCCCTCGTAACGTTATGGCACACACTCGATGAGTCCCACAGGCTGAACGGATGACGGTTTGAAGTTGGAAAGTTGGAAAGCAGCTGGGATGAACGGTCAGGCTTTAAGAGAGGCGGGCTGGTAGAGAGGACAGGACAGCTGATAGGTTTATCCTTTCTCGGAGGGGGGCGGGGTATAGCTCTGAAAGAGGGCGGGGGGGGAAGAAGGAGGAAAGTGGTGGTTGGTTGGTTGAGTGTGGGTGGGGTGGGGTGGGGGGTAGGTGGGCAGTTTGGGGGTGGAGGGGGGGGGGGGGTAGGCGGGGTAGTTTCTCAATCGCAGTGTCATGAGGGACATCATGTTATGAGGGCTGAGCATGCTGACTTCATGGGTGCCTCCTGGGATGGATTTCCGAGCACACGGGGTCAACGGAGAGGAACGCTCGGCATGGTCACGTCGTCGTCGTCGTCGTCTTTTTTTTTTTCCCCCCTCATTATTATTATTTTTTTTGAATAACGTTTCGTCTTTTTTGTTTTGCTTCTGTTCTATTTTGGCACTCTGGAGCAACGTGAGGTGGGAGGGCGGGTTGGAGCATGTGTGTGTCGGGGGTTATCGGAAAAGTTTTGAGAGGGATGGTGATGGTGGGGGGGGCAGTGAAAGTGCAAAAAAGAGTGTAGAATACAGTAGGGCGGGAGGAGGAAACAGGCTACACACATAAATGGCATTTTGTTAAAAGTGATGTAGGTTAAAGACAGCATATAATGTAAATCAAATCCCCCCCCCCCCCCCCCCCCCCAAGAACAATAAAAAGAGAGAGAGGAAAGGTGAGAGAGAGACAGTGCCATGACAAATGCAGTCTATATACTTGCTGGTGGTTTCGATGGTACAGAGGTTGAGCGGTAACCCATTTGTTTTTTCTGCAGTGGTGGGGAAGAGGGTGGGGTGCTTGAGGATGTGTTGGTGGGTGGGGGTTGGAAGGGTGGGGTCACTGGTAGGTGTGGGTGAGTGGGTGTAGGTGAGGCTGGGTGGGGTAGGAGTTGAGCTGTTGGTGTGCTGGAGAGGGGTGGAGGTCTATGTCAAAGAGCCACACCCACAGAGAAGCAATCAAGTTGTCTTGGAGGGGGGGGGGGGGGTGCTCATGTTGAGAATCCTCTATGTGTCACACACAGGTAAAAACATGACTCGTCAGCTAAGCTGCATTCAACTGCACCACAACAATGGCCTGACATCTTCCACAACACAGAATGGGTTCAGAACGATTTGAAGACCCCCTGGATGATGTGTGGAAGCGCTGACAAGAAAGAGAAGGAAAGATAGACAGGGAGAGAGCGTTTGTAGAGAGAGGGAGAGCAAGCGAGAGAGAGTAAGCACCTCTGAATCACACTATGGTGAAAACACTTCCATGGTCGGCTTCGAATGGTATCACACACTAGGCTTACGGTGTGCAGTTTTGGCGCAGGCTGGTCGAAAATATATCCTCCAACTGACAATGTTGAGCTGAAGATATGGATAAACAACCACCAACCACGCTTCTCACTTGGTCTTAAGGGTGTAGGATAGAACCAAAAGAGGGCAGTTACAAAGTGTACTTATCTCTTTCTCTCTCTCTCTCTCTCTCCTTCACCACTCACAAATGCTAAAGAATGTAGCCACACTGCATCGATAGCTCTCGTGCTGAAGATGGGGGTGGGGGGGGTTTGCGTGGCAACCCGGAGGTCAATAACGATACACATCAACGAAAGGACAAGGCAAAGCTTAGAGGAAACAAAAGGACACATGCTAAAAAACTGGAGGGGAAAATAGACTTTGAAACAGCTTGTTTTGTGTTAGTAGTACAAGTTACAGAATGTTAATGAAGCCTCCACTGCATGTAAATGGTGTGAGTGAGATGCAAACATACGCTACATTCATGGATAATCTCAATCTTCCAGGAAAAAAACCTCATCTAGATTTCACAACTTAATCAGAAAGCATAGTAGACGCTTACTTTACCGATAACAAAATAGTCTTAATTTTGATCTAAGGAAATTGTTTGTATTACTCTGAGGATGATTAAATGCCTAGGCATCTTAAAGATAAAATAGCCATTGCGATGATATCAAAAATCAACATTTTGTTCAATGGCCAGTAAAGTTATCTTAGTTCCCGCAATGAACAACAGACGTTTTAAAATATGTAAAAGAATATCAAAATGCTCTTTCCTTATCGGCATGCAAAGATTTGTCTCTGATAAAATGAACGATACACAATGCCTACATTTTTTTCTTCTTTTTTTGTCCACGCGTCACTTTGATATCATGCAATATAGACGTGCAAAAAAGATAACATCTAATCCACAAATTACATTTTCATCATAACTATAAAAGGCTGTATTTAAGAATGCCAGCTAGTCACATTTGTAGCATTGTAATGTTAACCTATCGCCATCTTCATCAGCCCCAGGGTCTTAGTGCTGTGGCTTTCTGGGAAAGGTAGTTTCCAGAGGACTTAAACGTTGCTAACACATGGTGGTTTTCTCTTCTCATGGCAGGTAACAAAGAGGGCTTTAACAAACAATCATACAGAGACGCTTTTTCCGCTGGGTTGCCTATTAGAAATCACCGTGGAAACTATCACCGTGGAAACTATCCCCCTTCCTATGTAAATTATTTGTTTGGCACTTTTCACATTTTTATATAAAAGTATGTTTCCTCTTATCTAACATTTTTAAATCAACACATTTACAGTTTTACACCGTAACGATCTATTTTGGCACAGGTTGTAGTTGTTCAGGTAATAATTATGCTATCATTAATCTTATGATGATCAGGTTATAACAATGCGTTAGTTACACAGCCTCTGCTAACTAACCTCTTTAAACATCGGCTCCGATATGTTTTAACCGTGTATGTTTAGTACATCACTTATTATTAAATAGCAGCATCTTTCCACAAAAAAAAAGAGAGATAGTGTAAACCTATTTATACATCTACCAGAAAGTTCCCATGAGCTTCTACGGCTGATAGAGGCGGAGGAACAGGACAACACAACATGCCACTACGTGTATTGCTTCCAGTACTCATCACATTATGTTTTATTCAGTTGAAATAAAATGGCCTTGAAACCCCAGCATTCTTACTACATTTAAGTAATGAACGAACAAATAAAGCCATCCCTTATTCATGTACGTATTTGATCTACAGCCGCGAGCTAACTAGTGCATCTCTTCCACTGAAACAAGCCATTCCATGCTGTATCTATACATTCAATTGGACGCATGAATGGTCTTTAAACCGTCTTTTTGCCACACAATAGATGTTAGGGGTTATGGTGCAAGATCGATATCAGAACGACGGGTTTTGGGGCCAATTGTGTACAAAAATAACCTGCCATATGTACGCTTAGACGGCTTGACCAAAACCAGGCTTTAACCAGCGGTCTGCTATTAAATAGCCAACTTTCAACTGAATATTCACTAGCACGTTCAAAGAATAACCATGTCTATCCCTACCGGTACAGATACAGCACAGAACTCTTTCGCAGTGGACCATCTGTTCAACAAACAGCCTGAGCAATATTATCTAATATAAATCCAGTCAAAATCCCTGTCAATGACAAAATCCAGCTGTGTATTGTCTATTCTTTTATTCCTTCAATGTGCAACTTCTATGGTTGTGTGCGAACTGTATATCCAAAAAATCAACAACTTCTCCTCTGATCTTGGGCAAAGCCCCATTCCTGGACAGCCCCTGCCAGGCTAAACTGCCACCTTCCAGTCAGAGGACGGACTGCTTCGATCACGGGAGCCATGAGACCCAACATCTGAGGTGGGTTTTCAAAGGTTTGGTTGCCATCTCAGTTTAGTGAGGTCAAGCAGCAGACATGCATTGATCATAACACCAGACATAGTCACCCATGGAGCGATGTGATTGGAGGAGAGTGGAGGGAGGGGGGATCTGGGTGAGAGGATGGGGGGGGTGTACTGGAGGAAGAGGAGGAGGTGCAGAGTGTGGAGGTGTGAATGGATGGAGTAAAGAAGGCTCCTTACCAAGCGTGGGAGATATGTTCCTCACTGGCACTCTGACAGAACCGTCACTACGGGTGCCGCGGCCGGGACGTTGGATCCGATTGGATTGAATTTTTGTTCGATTTTGACGTTGGCGTTGGATCGGATTGGTTACGTTTAAATGTTTGATGTGTTTCTTTGGAGGGAAAGTTGCCCCCCTCCCAGACATACTTCATAGGGCCAATCAGACAGAACACGCATCCCCCTTGAAATTGGCTTGACATTCTGTCGCACTTCCACTCTGTTTGAAGAAGTGCGAATTGTTGTCGGGGGATTTTGCCCGTGGGATTCAAACGCTATCCTTTCTACCTGTCAGAAACAGGCAGAAAGGACAAGTTGGCGAGTAAACAAATCAGTTGTTATTGTTTTTATTGGTAGTGACACCCAACCCTCTCCTCATGCCCCAACCTTTCATTTGAAAAAAAAACGTCTCTCCATGACGCTATGCAAAATACAAATCCCTTTTTTCTCTTTAATCGATGCCGTTTGTTCACTGATTCTCCTCTCATTGACCGAGCCACTCGTTGTCCTCTGGATGTGCACTGCTTCCCTGCCCTTCACGTTGGTCAGACATATGTGTCCTGTATATGTACGTGTACATGTGTGTGTGTGTGTGCTTGTGTGTGAGAGTGTGTGTGTGTTCCTGCCACATGGGAATCATCCCGGCGATGGCGATGTACTCGACGGCCACCAGCTCCGACTAAACTGGCCGAGAGGACCCAGTCCCTCCCTTCACAGTGCATTAAGATACAAATTCAGTGTACTCCGAGTATATAAAAAAAACACATCAAATAAATAAAAATACACCCTTCCCCCACCCCCAGAGCGAAAAACACAAACAACGCCAAAAGTCCCCAGAATCCTCAGCGGCCGCAGTGGGCAGAGAACGGCCAGCGATTATCACCCGACGGGAGACCTGTTCGGCCTGAAGCTAAAAAAATGGAACTAAATCCAACCAAATAGCTCAAGGCTACCCTTTTCCTTCTCCGCTATAGGGCAGTTGTCGATAAGGGAAAGGATAAGCATGGCTATTCTGCTCTGATGCCAGAGTACACAGCGTCTCAGAATAGCAGGTCTACGGGCGTGACACAATGGGGCTAAATGTGGCTGACAATTTTAGCCCTCGATGGAAAACTTGGAACTGATTTAACTTCCATTTAAATGTAATCTTTAGTTTAGCCATGCGCTAGCCTAGACCAGTAACGGACTCTGATCTTTAGTCCAGACAAAACAACATGGGAGTGCAATAGGTGCAGAGTTAGAGTTTTTTAGTCGCTGGCTGATAGAAATGTTGGATTCCCTTTTCAAGCACCACGATGGCGTTATAGTGTTTCACTTCAGTGCACGTGCGTGTGTGTGTTTGTGTGTGTGTGTGTGTGTGTGTTCCCTGTACTATTCTTTGACTGGATATATTAGATTCTTCATCAATCTTTGTCTCTCGAGAGGCTTTTACACTGGACTTAAATAAGACATATATTACACTATGTGACATAACTGTTCACCTGCACTCGAACTTAAATAAAACAAAATCTCAAATCAAAAAAATATTCTCATTTACATTCATGTCAACCTGAATTCACAGATTTCAGGAAAAAAAAAGTTGTTTTGTATGGGTGAACTTGTATTAATAAATAATGACAGTGGTGATGATGATTTCTATCATAGCATAACCATGACAAACAATTCTCATTATAGCAGACTGCCAAAAACGTGATCCTGCCGCCCGACAGAAACCCAAAACACCGCACAAAAGTTTCTGTGCAATCGGCCGCAGCTCGCACAGTATCGCTCTCGTCGTTCTAGAAACTTCCGACTACGTGAGGTCATCAACGTGCGCCTTCGGCACTGACCCAAAAAACACCAGGTGGCGGGCGGGATGGGCTGCCATGCCTCCAGCAGGAGGTGTTGCACGGACCGCAGGAGGTGTGAGAGTGAAGGAAAACCCCCAGCGGACACTCGGCCCTCATTATCCACCCTTCCGTCTCTCCTCCTCCACCCTCCCTCCACCCTGCCAGTAGGAGGTGGAGATCGGGGCCTGGGAGTGGAGCCAGACTGGAGGAAGAGGAGGGGTTGGATAAGGAGGGTTTATTGGTGCGTTGCAGGGGGGCGAACTTTCCTTCACTTTTACACGCAGCTGTTTATAAAGTCTTGTTCGTTATCCCCTCCCCCCCCTGTTAGGTGGGAGGGGCCAGCACTGAGGGGTTTCTGGGGGGGGGGGGGGGGGGGGGGAGGGGTTGGAGGGGCAGGGCCTAAGGGGTGAATCAACTCTAGAACATAAAAAAAAAAACTTTTTTGGTGGGCGATAAACAAGTGTGTGTGTGTGTGTGTGTGTGTGTGTGTGTTTGGGGGGGAGGGAGGACCGTGATAGGGTTGTTTGGGTGGAGCGCTGGGCAGGGGTAGGGTAGGGGGGCGGCGGTACCCCTGAACCCCAGCCCTCACCCTCTCCCCCCCTCCCCCAATCTCCCACAGCCCCCCGGGCGGCCCGCCGGTCTACATGGGCTTCAGCTCTGTCCGCACAATACACAGACAGACAGACAGACGGACGGCTTCATTTACGAAAACGGAAAAACAAAACGATAAAAAAATCCCCATAGATCAAGACGGTAAGTAATAAAACCTTATTTACATTTTACACCTTTTTTTTTTCTTGGTTTTTCAGCGTGATACTCGCTCCTCTCCTTCCTCGTCTTCTCGCCATTTTTTTCCACCTCCGGGTCAAAAACTTTTTTTTTATAGAGAATACTGAAAACACGCTGAAGAAAACGCGTAGATTCCTGCGACATTCGGACATTTTTTTCTCCCTTTCTCACTCTCTCTCTCTCCTTCCTTATATTCCTCCCCCGAGCCCCCACTTTTTCCTCTTTTTCCTCCTTGTTCCTCATTGGATATCAGGTTTAGCCCACCTTCTGTGGGTTGGTGGCGCGTACCCCCTGCTCGTAGGTGATTCGCTGGCTGATCAGGTACTGCGCTGCCTGGGTGGCGGCCTGGGAGCCCGTGATGGTCACCTTCCGGTTGCGCGTGCCGGGGATGAACTCGCCCTTCTTGGAGATCTGGATGCGGGCGCCGGTCAGCTCCTGGTACTCCACTAGCGTCTTCCCGCCCTTCCCCAGGATGGCTCCCACCAGGTTCTCCGGTACGGCGATCTCCACCACCTCCTTGGCGCCTTCCCCTAGCTTCTCCTGAGCCATGAGCGAGGACACCGTCAGTGGCGACGCCGCGCTCAGGTAGCCGTTGGTCGCGCCGGTGGCGGCGGCCAGGGACCCCAGGGAGAAGCCCCCGAGGGCCCCGGGATGGCCCCCGCCGCCAGACGCGTCGTTGGCGTAGGACGCTAACAAGTTAGCGGCGGCGGCGGCGGCTGGGTTAGCGTTGGCAGCCACGGCGGCGAGCACTCCGGTGGCGGCGGCGGGGTTGAGCCCCAGCCCCAGGGAGTTGGTGTTGTAGCCGTAGCTGGCCAGGGTGTTGAGGGCGGAGGTGATGGCCAGCAGGTCGTTGCCCGAGAAGCTGGACATGGCCGTGGGGAAGGTGCCCATTCCCGTCAGGCTGGCCTGGCCCAGCAGGGAGGAGGGGTGGCGGCGGCGGCGGCAGCGGCGGAGGGCATGACCTCGGCCGAGTTGGCGTACGGGGAGCCGGTGGGGTTGGAGTTGGCCACGGGGCCGGAGATGTTGGAGTAGGAGATGTTGAGGCAGGACGAGCTCTGGGGGTCCTCCTGGATCTTCTGCACGATGATCTCCACCGCCTTGCGGTTCTGCTCGGGCTCGCCGCTGATGGTGACCACGCGCTCCTGCAGGTTGATGCCCTCGGGCTTCTGGGAGAGCTGCACCCACGCGCCCGACTGCTCCATCACCGCCTTCACCGTGGCCCCGCCCTTGCCGATGATCAGCCCCGCCGTGCTGTTGGGGACGATGAGCTTGGCCTGACGGAGACACACAGGAACCACAGGTCAATGGGTGGAGCGACTCTAGGGTTCATACTGACCTGGGCGCAGGTCAGCCCTGAAGCCGCTCTCAGTATAGCCTCTGCCTTATACATTTTTACTTACCTAAAATTTTAGGTAAGTCGACAGATAATAGGACTTCCTGAGACAATCCCCTGATCTATATCGGTCTAATCTATTTATATCTAGCTATTATGTCCACTGGTTTTAAATAAACAGCTTTAGAGGAAATTATTATACTAGTATTTTATATTTGATTATATTAACATTTGACATATGTTACTTCCATTCCTCAATCGATTATAACGGACATTTATAAAAAAAGGTATGACTAAAATAAATCTGAGTGATATAAGGAAGTGGGAATTTCTTTCAACTTTGAAGAGTTGTCAATGACAGAATAATTGATGTAGGTTGGGACACAGAAAGCAGAAGAGGAGCGGTTTGAATACGACCCTGAGAGTGGAGGAGGCGAAGAGCAGTAAAGCAAAAGAACAAACTGAATCTCGACAGGTATACGGTTCCAAGAAAATGTGTGTGTTCTTGTGTGTGTGTGTGTGTGTGTGTGTGTGTGTTCTTGTGTGTGTGTGTGTGTGTGTGTGTGTGTGTGTGTGTGTGTGCGTGTGTGTGTGTGTCTATGTGTGTGTGTGTGTGTGTGTGTGTGTGTGTGTGTGTGTGTGTGTGTGTGTGTGTGTGTGTGTGTGTGTCTATGTGCGTGTGTGCGTGTACACAACATTGTACGTCTGCGTCTTTCATCAACATTATATATGTCGTTAGATGTTCATATTGTGCTAACCCCTGAGCAAGCCGTTGATGTACATTGGAATAGGCATTTTCCTGTTTATTTGCTCATTCATAGTGGCTTTATCCAAAGTGACAGTGAGAACTCAGTTACGTCCATGAGGACTAGGTAACGGGTAAACAACTTCTTAAAGATTAGGGCTGAGCTATCAGGGAGTGAACCAGCAACCCTCACCGCTACAGTATCCTGGCCCCACCTTCTTTCTGTCTTCCATTGGTTCTCAGTATGTTTTGAATGTCTCTCTACCCCCCCCACTCCCACTCTCTTGCTCTCTCTCTCTCTTGCTCTCTCTCTCTCTCTCTCTCTCTCCTCTCTCTCTCTCTCTCTCTCTCTCTCTCTCTCTCTCTCTCATCTCTCTCCTCTCTCTCTCTCTCTCTCGCTCCTCTCCCCCTCTCTCTCTCTCTCTCTCTCTCTCTCTCATCTTTCCATCCATGTGCTTGTAGTGGAATAAATTTGTCATCATATCTTTCCATTCACGCTCATCAGCTCTCTCCCTTTATCGCCTTCATCCCTCCCTTTATCTCACACTGACATGGAGATGGGGGACTGATATTATGGGATGGCGAGGCGGGGCACAGTGAGGGATGATCTGTGCTGGTCTTAAGGGCCCATCGATGCCATGCCATCCAGGCCACTGGCCTGAACTATGGTGATCCGGTGCGCACACACACGCACGCACGCACGCACACACACACACACACACACACACACACACACACACACACACACACACACACACACACACACACACACACACACACACACACACACACACACACACACACACACACACACACACAGATTATCCCTACACAAGTGGGCGATCACTAGACACAAGAGCACACTTCACACACACATACAAACAGATCAATATACAGTCAAGGACGTACGTGCGCATACATAGATCGATATGGACACATAGGTATAGGGACACATGCGTACACAGACACACACTGCGCGTGCGGGCGTGCAAGGACAGAGGACAACTGGCCAGAGGGTGGCAGTTGAACTTTGAAGTCTTAAGCAGAGGACTTAAGCTTAATCTTTCTCCTCCTGATCCAGGCTTAGCAGACTCTCTTGCTCCCTCCCTCTCCATACCCATCTCTCCTTGCGTCCCCATACCTCTATCTCTCTCTCCCTCTCTCTCCATACCTCAACCTTCTCTCCTCCCTCGTTTTCTCCCTCTCTCTCCTTCCCTCCCAATACCTCTATCTCTCTATATCTCCCTCTCTTCCTCTCCATACCTCTTTCTACCTCTCCATACCTCTTTCTCCCTCTCCATACCTCTTTCTCCCTCTCTATACCTCTTTCTCATCCCCTTGTGTCTACCCTTCCTCCCTTCCTCTCTCCACCAGTCGTCAGAGAGGTATCATTTCATTATTTATTCCTCTATTTCCTCATCTTTTACTCTATTGATTTCATCTCCCTCCATTTTACCAGGACCCTTTTTCTTAGTAAGCCCACCCTCCCTCTCCCTCTTGTCTCTCCCTCTCCCCCCTCTCCCTATGCGTCTCTCTGTCTCCTGCCTTCCTGTGTGTGAGTGTGTCCATTCATCCCCTGGCCGGAGCAGGCCGGTAGAAACCCCCCCAATGCAGGTTATAAATAACCCCAGACCACGGCTGCACCCGCCGGGGGAACACAGGGATGGGGCGGGGCGGGGGGGAGGGAGAGAGAGAGAGAGAGAAGAGAGAGAGAGAGAGAGAGAGAGAGAGAGAGAGAGAGAGAGAGAGAGAGAGAGAGGAGAGAGAGAAAGAGAGAGAGAGAGAGAGAGAGAGAGAGAGAGAGAGAGCGAGAGAGAGAGAGAGAGAGAGAGAGAGAGTGGAGAGAGGAGAAGAGAGAGAGAGCAGAGAGAGAGAGAGAGAGAGAGAGAGATACAGGACTAGCGAGCGAGACGGTCGGTCCATAAACACATACTGTCCATCTGAATAGTATCGAGATGTAATGGCAGGGGCGTTGAAACACAATAAATGTATAGATATCATTTGAAATCAGAGCCGCATCATGTGAGCCCCTCCCTCGTGTCACTGGACGAGCCGTCAGGCAGGAGGTCCAATCAGGGGAGACCCGTCTGACATCGGGTCAAAGACCCCGCCACGAGACCCCCCTAGCCCGGGGAGCCCCGCTGACGTGATGCTCTTTGATCCCCGCTCAACGTTTGGC
>NC_082397.1:7465239-7493211 GCF_031168955.1 Gadus macrocephalus
CGAAACACAGGAAATGTACACACAGCCGATACAGTTACCTTCCCTGTTGTCCCCGACCCGGAGCTCAAACACTGTGGCGATTGAACATCTACACGACATGAAACCAACACTGGACATGGACACCCATGCACGCCAGCTTGTGGCAGCTCTGCTGCACTGCCACCGGTTGTAGGGGGGCCACGATGTAGTTGTTCTATAACAGTCTATTTTTTAACATCAATATTATTAGCCTCTTAGCATAATTGCGTAAGTCATTTTTAAAGGTTAGCGTCAAAAACGGATAGATGAATAGATAGACTCAGGCGAATAGTGATTATGGAATGTTAAAAGCACTCTGATTGGCTTAGGATATAGTCAATGAGGCATGAGGAGAGTAGGTTAGATATCACGATTTGGCCAAAATATGACTTAGCCAATCATGCTATGAGGCTAGCGATATGAGGACCTGATAGATTCTCCCCCTCTGTCCACACATTAATCGCTCGGCTCAACACAAGAATAAGAATGTAAGTAAGGTCGGGTCCTGCCTCAAAGGAGTTGATCACAGTGTGTGTAACAGATGGGGGCTCAAATAAAAGTAGGTTAAATTTAGGTCGGCCGGTTGAATCGTAGGGTGGGACTGCTGAGGTAACTGTTTTCAGAGATGGTTTGAATGTTGTTTCCCTTTGGATGCTTTGATACGCAACCCACCCTCTGTCATAGTCTGTGTTGTGTTTCATTCTGATCAACACTACTCTCTCTCTCTCTCTCTCTCTCTCTCTCTCTCTCTCTCTCTCTCTCTCTCTCTCTCTCTCTCTCTCTCTCTCTCTCTCTCTCTCTCTCTCCCCATGGCTCTCTTTCTCTCATTCCCTCTGTCTCTCACTCTCTGTATATATTTCTTTGTCTTCATATCTGTCTCTCTATTTTGGTTGTTCTCTATTTCTCTCTCTCTCTCTCTCTCTCTCTCTCTCTCTCTCTCTCTCTCTCTCTCTCTCTCTCTCTCTCTCTCTCTCTCTCTCCCCCTCTCCCTCTATCTCTCTCTCTCTCTCTCTCTCTCTCTCTCTCTCTCTCTCTCTCTCTCTCTCTCTCATCCCCTCTCTCTCTCTCTGTCTCTCTCTCTCTCTCTCTCCTCTCTCTCTCCCCCTATCTCTCTCTCTCTCTCTCTCTCTCTCTCTCTCTCTCTCTCATCTTTCTCTCTCTCTCCCCCCCTCTCCCTCTATCTCTCTCTCTCTCTCTCTCTCGCTCTCTCTCTCTCTCTCTCTCTCTCTCCCCCCCCCTCTCCCTCTCTCTCTCTCTCTCTCTCTCTCTCTCTCTCTCTCTCTCTCTCTCTCTCTCTCTCTCTCTCTCTCTCTCTCTCTCTAGTTTTATCTCCACCTTCTTTGGAAACACCCACAGCTCACAGAGCAAAGTCAAGTTCTATCTCGGCCTACGCTGGAGCCCTCGGTCTGGCTGTCTGACCTCTGCCTGTCTGACCCTCTGCCTGTCCTGCCTCTCTGCCTGTCTGCTCTCTGCCTTTCTCTCTCAAGTTGCAAGCCTGCCTCTTTCTATGGCTGTCTGTCTCTCTGCCTCCCATGCTGCCTCCCTCTATCTATCTACCAGCCTGTCTAAGTCTGTCAACTGTCTCACTGCCTCTCACACTGTCTTACACACTGTCTGTGTCTCTGCCTGTCTGACTAATCACTCAGCCCATCTTTGCCTACCTGTCTATCTGCCTACCTGTCCATCTCCTACCTGTCTATTCCGCCCACCTGTCTATCCACCTACCTGTCCTATCTGCCTACCGTCTATCTGCCTACCTGTCTATCTCCCTACCTGTCTACATGCCTCTCTCTCCTGTTGTCTGAAGGCTGTTCAACTGTAGTCCTTTGAACTCACGTCTGCCTGTTTGTATAACTGACAGACTGTCTTTCTACACCTGTGCTCTTCTCTATCTTCCTGGCATTGCCTGTCTGCCTGCTTCCCTGGCTTCCCTGTCTCTCTGGCTTTCCGTCAAAATGACTACCTTTCTTCCTGTGAAGTCGGTCTATGTGTCTGACGGACTACCTGTCTATCTCTCTCTGATCGTCTATCTAACTGACATGAAAAGACTACCTTTCTTTCTGTAAAGTCTATCTGGTTGCCTGTCTAACTGACTCTATATCATGTCTGTATTATTCTCCGCAAATTTGTCTGTCATTATTTGCGTCCGTCCGTCTGTCAGCAAGACAACTAATCCTCAAATGTGTTTACCTTTGCACAAAACGGGAGAGTATGGCCTGAGGGTTGAACTGTAAGCGTGCAATTTTCTCGCCCTCCCTCCCTCCTTCCCTCCCTCTCTCTCTCTCTCTCTCTGTCTCTGTCTCTCTCTCCTCCTGCCCTCCCCTCCCTCTCCTCAGGCAACATGATGTGTAAACAGAGCCGCAGTATATTCGTCTAACAGGATCCAGGATGCTGCGTCTTCTTGGCATAAAGCTCTTGATCCGCACCCTCCCCTCCTCTCTCTCTCTCTCTCTCTCTCTCTCTCTCTCTCTCTCTCTCTGTCTCTCCTCTCTCTCTCTCTCTCTCTCTCTCTCCCTCTCTCTGTCTCTCTCTCTCTCTCTCTCTCTCTCTCTCTCTTCTCTCTCTCTCTCTCCTCTCTCTCTCGCTCTCTCTCTCTCTCTCTCTCTCTCTCTCTCTCTCTCTCTCTCTCTCTCTCTCTCTCTCTCACTCTGAGTCACCCTCATATGTGAGTCCCTATTAATAAATGCAGGTTTCATCAGGTGAAGCGAACAGCCCCACACAGCTGTATTTTCCGGTTGAAGTGAAGCCCAGGGAAAACAAAAACCAAGAATATGAAGAAGAGATCTAAAACTAACACACAGAAGAAGAAGAATCTGTCTTTTGATAATAGGAATAATCATATGAAAAAGAAGGAGATTAAGAAGAAGGAAAGATGAATAAGGAGGAGAACATTTAGAAAGATTATTACTATTATTATTATTATTATTATTATTATTATTATTATTATTATATATACTATTATTATTATTATTTGTACAATGCATCTTTTTCTAATACTCAAAGATACCTACAAATGGCACATTCAATGCATACAATCACACATACAAATCTTACAATAATACCACACAGTCAAACTAACAACAGTGATTATAAAGTCATACTATAAATATTGTTACAGTGGTTTTATCATGAATGTGAATGAAATCTAGAACTTAATGTCAATAAGACATCGACTATAAGACATCGACATCGACCTTCCAAAGGTAATCACAACCCCCATATTTTCCGGCAGATATTAATTTTGACTCTTTAGGCGTCTGTCTCTCTCAAGCTCAATTAGCCAGTGTTCATTTTCACAGGGAACACTGCTAGAGCGTGTGTGTGTGTGCGTGTGCGTGGCGTGCGTGTGTGTGTGTGTGTCTGTGTGTGTACGTATGAGTGTGTGTGTGTGCGTGTGTTTGTTTGTGTGTAAGTGTGCCTGTGTGTATGCGTGTGTGTGTCCATGTGTGTGTGTGTGTGTTTGTTTGTGTGTAAGTGTGCCTGTGTGTGTGCGTGTGTGTGTCCATGTGTGTGTGTGTGTGTGTGTGTACATGTGCGCATGCGTGTGCGTGTGTGAGTGTGTGTGAGTGCTTGTGCGTTTGTGTGTGCGTGTGTGTGTGTGTGTGTGTGTGTGTGTGTGTGTGTGTGTGTGTGTGTGTGTGTGTATGTGTGTGTGTGGGTGCGTGTGAGTCTTTGTACAGGTGCACAGTTCCGTGCACACTGCCCCCCCCCCCCCCTCTCCCATGCTGTCCTGGGGCTGGGATGCTGGGGGGAAACCATTCCAGCCTTTATGTTAAACAGACAATGGGAACCAGGGAGGAAGGAGGTTAAACACCAGTAACTGTTGCACCTGAGGTGCCTGACACTCATCATGCAAAACACGCAGTGGCGCAACTCTCTCTGGAGCGGCCCCCGATTCGGAGCCTCGTCCTTCTGTCCTCTATCACCTTGCCGACTTCAATCACCCATTCATTCATTCATTCATTCATTCATTCATTCATTCATTCATTCATTTCAGAATATGCCTTGTAAATGAGGGAACCAGAAATGCCACATTACAAAGGAGGTGAACCTGTTTCAATGTGTTCATTTTAGAGCTGTCAAGCGATTAAAATATTTAATCGTGATTAATCGCATTAATGTCATAGTTAACTCACGATTAATCGCGATTAATCGCAAATTCTTTTTCTATGCTAAATATCCCTAGATTTTTTTGTCCCATAATTCTTCTCATTTTAATTCTCTTATCAACATGGTGAAGTGCATCGCTTGCCTTGTGCAAATGATTTTTTATGATAACAACATTGGCATATACTGATCAAAACAGGACGATACAAAAAAAGAGCCTATTGTGCAATTAAACGACTGCTTTGAACAAATGTAATTTGAACATAGCAGTCAGGCTACTGCTTCTTTGTTTGAGCCAAAGAAAAAAAAAAAATGTTTTTTTTAATAAAATAATTGCGTTAATCGCGCGATAATTTTTTTCACGCCGTTAAAATTGATTTGCGTTAACGCCGTTAATAACGCGTTTAACTGACAGCTCTAGTTCATTTGTACATGCACATTTATTTCAATTAAATAATACAAACAAACAACATGAACAAACCATTATGAGTGTTCCTACTCAGGTTCAGCACTTAAATCAGATTTCACAGAGGAGAAGGGGGGAATTTGAGGGGGAATTTGCTAGTTGTGAAATGACAAGCGGTTATCAGACAGAGCTAATCTATTTTTTTCTGGGTTATCGCTTTGAGAGACTGGGTCATCCAAGGGTTAACGGTACATCGCAGCGTAACGCTGTGTGCTGCAAATTCCTTTTTTTTCCTCTCGCTTCTGAATCCAATCCACGATAGTATATTCAGTTCAATGCAGTACATGGTATGTGAGTCTATCTGGGGCAATTTACTATCTATTTCCATGTTTTGTGGTAGGGTCAAATGTTAATGAGTAGATTGAATGTTATGACTATCTATGGTCACCTGATGACTGAGAACAGGACTGTATTATGGGGACGTTTTAGAATGGGACACAGCACTGTGTTTGTTTGTGTGTGTGTGTGTGTGTGTGTGTGTGTGTGTGTGTGTGTGTGTGTGTGTGTGTGTGTGTGTGTGTGTGTGTGGTGTGAGTGTGTGTGAGTGTGTGTGTGTGTGTGTGTGTGTGTGTGTCTGTGTGTGTGTGTGTGTGTGTGTGTGTGTGTGCGTGTGTGTGTGTGGTGTGTGTGTGTGTGTGTGTAAGTCTGTGTGTGTGTCTGTGTGTGTGTGTGTGGTGTGTGTGTGTGTGTGTGTGTGTGTGTGTGTGTGTGTGTGTGTGTGTGTAAGTCTGTGCGTGTGCGTGTGTGTGTGTGTGTGTGTAAGTCTGTGTGTGTGTCTGTGTGTGTGTGTGTGTGTGTGTGTGTGTGTGTGTGTGTGTGTGTGTGTGTGTGTGTGTGTGTGTGTGTGTAAGTCTGTGCGTGTGCGTGTGTGTGTGTGTGTGTGTGTGTGTGTGTGTCTGTGTGTGTGTGTGTCCCTCTGCCTGCGTTCCTAGCTGTGTGGGACCCTATCAGCAGAGAGCTAGCCTATCTTATCCGCTAACCGCTCTGAAGAGAGACTATTGTGCACGCAGGGTGACAAACTGCCACAGGTCCCACTCTATCTACACCTTTCTAGCTCCCCTCTTTGTCTGCCGGTAGGCCCTATGTCTGTAGGTATGTGTGTGTGTGTGTGTGTGTGTGGTGTGTGTGTGTGTGTGTGTGTGTGTGTGTGTGTGTGTGTGTGTGTGTGTGTGTGTGTGTGTGTGTGTGTGTGTGTGTGTGTGTGTTTGGTGTCTGTGTCTGTGTGTCAGACAGCAGATAGACAGACTGTGAACAAAACAGACAGGCAATCAGTCAGACAGGTATCCAGACAGGTAGTCAGACAGACAGGCAGGTATACAGACAGGTAGAGAGAGAGGTATTCAGACAGACCGACATATACTTCTCCATGCAGACAGACAGACAGACAGTCACACA
Organism: Gadus macrocephalus; assembly: GCF_031168955.1. NCBI lineage: Eukaryota > Metazoa > Chordata > Actinopteri > Gadiformes > Gadidae > Gadus > Gadus macrocephalus. The sequence continues at coordinate 7,471,226 of NC_082397.1, forward strand.
TAGTAGTAGAGAGAGGTATACAGACTAGTAGAGAGAGTCAGACAGACAGGTAGACAGACAGACAGGGGGCTACAGAGAGGATCAGGGGGTAGAGGTCCTGCCTCGAGGATCAATGAGTTATCAGGCCGTTATTATTTCTGCTGATGTGAACGAATCAGGCAGAGACCAGTGTTATCTTCTACAGTGAACAATGGGAGTGCTGCAAGAAGAAAGGATCCCTCGAGACGTTTCTGCAATTTTTTTAACTGACAAACTTCCACCTGTAGTAGCACTTTCAGCGCCTTGTGTGCGCGTGCGTGGGTGTGTGTGTGTGCATGCGTGGGTGTGTGTGTGTGCATGCGTGTGTGTGTGTGTGTGTGTGTGTGTGTGTGTGTGTGTGTGCATTCCTGCGTGTGTACCTATGTGTGTGCCTGCATGCTAGTGAGTGTGTGTTTATGTGTGTGTGTGTGTGTGTGTGTGTGTGTGTGTGTGTGTGTGTGTGTGCATGCTTTCGTGTGCACGTGCATTGTGTATATTTGCGTGACTGTATGCCTCTGTGTGTTTGTAATGGTGTGTGTGTGTGTGTGTGTGTGTATGCATGCATCCGTGTGTATGTGCATGTGTATATGTGCGTGCCGCAGAGTGTTAGCGACATGCTCCTGTAGTTTTACGCTCCCCCCGTTTGCTTTGCTCTCAGTGTGAGCCGCTGGTGTTTAGTCTACCGACCCACACGTCACAGCCGCTGGGTCGAGGGGCTGTCTCAACAAGACCCCAGTGTCCCCTGGGCAGAGCCAGGCGAGGGGCTCTCGGTGCCGACAGGACCCCGGCGAGAGGGGGCCCGACCGACGGGCTCTCGGGGAAGACCGCGGCCCTCCAGAGAGACCCGCCAACATGGCCCGCCCGTCCGCGTTAAGAGAGGAGCTTATAGAATGTTTCTCTTCGTTAAACTCACGGCAACATACCTAAATCTGCTGATAAGAACTGATTAACTCTTTGTGTTCATAAATCAAGGGCTTACTCAAGGTAGCTATTGTATTTTGTTGTTTAAATCGCGGTGAGCCTAAGCATCAGCATAACATTGAGTTATTTTTTACTCAAAGACAAAACTGTTCCATGTATCAGATAATCTTGGCTTTTGCTGAATAAAAGAAAGTTTATTGACTATAGTAAGGACTAAGTTGAACATTTGTAGTGAAGTTAGGTAATATTGATGCAAAGTAACGAACGCAAACGCACAGTTTCTCCCCACATTTTTGCCTCTTTTAATAAGAAAAAAAAAGTGAACACAAATCAATTCGATCACAACATTCACATCGACAACGAAACAACGAAACAAAACAATATATTATATAAACAAACTTTTCAGAGCTCAAGAAGACACTAGCTTAAATAAAGCATCTCGGGCGTTTAACTTCTTTTTCTTGGCTGTTTTTCTTGTTTTCCTTTTTCTTCTGCTAAGACACACATCACAGAGGACAACACAAACCTTCCGCATCCCCTAGGCTCTTCAGCTATTCTCAATCCTTCAATAACACAACGGCCAAGTTGTGGACCTCTGCAACCACCGCTTTAAGAAACAGACAACTTTTTAGTTTTGGTTTTTTTTTTACGTTTCTGACAGGCTTTGGGTGACATGAGACCACAAAGGTGACGCGGTCATCGTGACAACAGAGTATTGAGTGGACCCATTCACTGCGGAGAGAAGCTTGTTCTCCTAGCATTGTTTGTAACACACACACTATCAGGGACCCCCCTGGAGAGAGGGGGGGGGGGGGGGGTGCAAAGTACTGTATGTAAATCGTCCCACCGTGCACCTCAAACCCCTTACCCAAATGTCTTTAGTAACTGATAGTACTCCTAGCCACTCAATCACTCATGCACTCTCACATGCACGCACACACACTCACACATGCGCACACAAGTGGGTCTATGAAGTATTTTTTTTCAAAAATGTGACAGTTGATGGGAAAATATGTATTTTGGATTCTGTAGACAACGACGCTCTCGTAGGTAACAATAGAAAAAGAGATGAAAAAATATAAAATAAATGAAACAAAAGCAAACACACCATTTACCACAGTTACTTTTCTCTCTTTCCTTCAGTTTTTAGTTTGCTTCCCCTGGTGCAGGTCAGAAACGGTTCTCCGTACAAAGCCAAATTAATTCAGCCTTTCCCCTGACACGGAAATCGCTGTTTGAGAGGACGGACGTGTGGTTTGAGAGATACGGTGACAGCATGTCCCCATAGTACAAAGAGTTAAAACAAGGGATGATGTAACACAAATATAAACTTCACTGTATTCTAATCCAGTAACACCTGCTCAAAGCAGTACCTAAGACTCGTCATCTCCTCTGTCTGTCTCTAGCTCCTTCTATTTCTATGGCCTTAACTTCAAAAACCTCACATTTGGTTTGTCACTGCTCAGCACAGCACTATACACGATATATTAAAATTTATTCCCTTCATAAATAAATGCAAATATCCTTTTTTTTTTACCCCCAAACATTACGTATATTTACAATTTACACAAGGATAAGAGACACTTCATGCTTAATGAGGATGGATTTGTTTTCAACGTAGAGCACAAGAATAAAAAAAGTAGATCATTAAGGGCCAGGGGTGCGTGGATGGATGGGCTTGGACAGGAAGAATGTCATCGTCCCCAGGTGGACGGCTGGAAGGTTTCTAAAGACTTTCGCTCAAACTCTCAGTCCGTTTAGAGTTGTTCAAACAAAAAAAAAAAACATTTGTTGGTCCTGAAACCTAGCGGCCATTTTAGGTCTGTGCCCCACCACTTCACATCCCTATCAGAGAGAGCTGGCTGCAGGCCAGAGTGAGAGAGAGAGGGAGAGAGAGAGAGAGAGAGAGAGAGAGAGAGAGAGAGAGAGAGAGAGAGAGAGAGAGAGAGAGAGAGAGAGAGAGAGAGAGAGAGAGAGACAGAGAGAGAGAGAGAGAGAGAGAGAGAGAGAGAGAGAGAGAGACAGAGAGAGAGAGAGAGAGAGAGAGAGAGAGACAGAGAGAGAGAGACAGAGAGAGAGAGAGAGAGAGAGAGAGAGAGAGAGAGAGAGAGAGAGAGAGACAGAGAGACAGAGAGACAGAGAGAGAGAGAGAGATAAAGAGAGAGACAGACAGACAGAGAGAGAGAGAGAGAAAGCGAATAATAAAAGAGATAGTGAAAGCGTATTTGTCCATTTTGTAGAAAAGAAAAGAGAGGGAGCAATCCTCCGAGCCAACACCACAACCACCACCACCACCGTCCTTCATCTTAGCTGGCTGCAGCCAAGAAGGAAGGAAGGACGTCCATATTAGGAGGCGTTGAGCACGGAGCGGCTGTACAGGGTCTGGTAGTAGGCCCCTGAGTCCATGGACACGGGCCCCGGGCTCTCGTAGATCTGCTTGGCGGCGATGGGGGAGCCGCTGGTGTAGCCGTTGTAGGCCATCACCTGGTCCTGGTAGGTCTTCAGGTCCATGCGCTGCTCGTTGGACATGAGGTTGGTGATGGAGAAGGGGTGGTTGAAGTTGTAGTGGGGGTCCATGGACTTGAGGGCCTCCGTCTGCATGTCCATGTTCTGCTGCATGGGGTTTGGCAGGAGGTGCGCCCCGCCGCCCAGGGACTGCGGGTGGAGCAGCGCGTTGGAGGGGCAGGCGGAGGACAGGGAGAGCGGGGACGGGGGGATGAGGGAGGCGGAGGAGACGGGCGGCAGGGCGCCGGCCGGGCTGTGGGGGTGCGCGGAGGCGGGAGGCGGGGGAGCGCAGTCCATCAGGGGGCCCCGGCGGTGCTGCGGGTCGTCCGAGGAGGAGCCCGGGTGGGAGTGGTCCGAGTGGGTGGAGTCGGCGCCCTCCGAGCCCCCGGCGGGGCTGTGCACCTCGGACATGCTGTCCCCGCCGTGGGCCCCCTTCCCGGGGCCGCCGCCGCCGCCGCCCTCCTGGCTCTTGCCCGCCTTCTTGGCCGCCGCCTTCTCCTCGATCTTGAAGCGCTTCTGCCGCCGCAGGTAGCAGCCGTTCTCGAACATGTTGCCCGAGTTGGGGTGCAGCGCCCAGTAGGAGCCCTTGCCGGGCTTGTCGGGCGAGCGGGCCACCTTGACGAAGCAGTCGTTGAAGGAGAGCGAGTGGCGGATGGAGTTCTGCCAGCGCTGCTGGTTCTCGCGGTAGTAGGGGAACAGGTCCATGATCCACTGGTAGATCTCGTTGAGGGTGAGCATCTTGCTGCCGCTCTGCTGGATCGCCATGGTGATCAGGGAGATGTAGGAGTAGGGCGGCTTGGCGTGCGTGAGGGAGCGGCGGTACGGCTTGGGCACCTCCTTGGGGCCGGCCCGGCTGATGGGGCCGGGGGCGGGGTAGCCCAGCTGGCCCATGGGCTGGCCCATGTTCTGGTAGTGGGACAGCGAGCCCAGGGAGCCGGGCCCCGAGGAGCCCAGCTGGCCCAGGGCTCCCGGGTTGAGGGAGGAGGTGATGGGGGACAGGGACATGTGGGTGGGGCCGCCGCCCATGGAGGGCAGAGGGGAGCTGCTCAGGCTGGAGGAGGGGTAGGCCATGTTCATGCCCGAGGAGGGGGGCACGGCCGGGTTCAGGTTGATGTAGCTGTTGATGGGTCCCATGGAACCCATGGAGCCCAGGCCCGAGTTCATGGTGCTGGCGGAAGAGTACATCTGCGGACAGAGGGGAGGACAGGGGTCATTATGCGGTTAGGGAGGTTCAAAAACACTGTGGATAGTGGGCTAGTGATGAAGTGTGTTTTTAAATAGTTACAATTTAATTCATGCAGTCACAATGTTTTTTTTGGGAAGGTTAAAGTGTCAAAAATAAAATTGCATTACACAAAACACTCAAAATAACGAAATACTCTGAAATGTGGAACCGTTTGGAAAATAAAAAGGAAACTCGGACGAAATAAGCTCTATCAATGCACAAAGCAGCTCTTAGTGTGGAGAGCCCATGGATTTCACACGGCAATGTTAACCTGAAATGCGTAAAATGCGCGTCATGGGTGCCGGACCTTTGAGACGAGTCTACTTCAAACTTTTTCATGAAGAAAACAAACGAATCTATAAACGCCCGAAAATAGGTTTAAATATAAAACCGAAATGGCCTTTTATAGATTCCCAAAGCGAAAAGATTATGAAACTCGCCCCAATGATTAAATGATTGAAAGTTTGAAAAATGTTGTTCAAGTAAAAACAGTTTTACCATGAATACGACATCAAACCAAATTTATGTAGGGCCTAACCAACAAACGAACTAAAATAACCACGAATGACGTATTGGCCTACGGGGAATAGCAGACGGTCGGTTAAATATTATCCAAAGATTTCTGTAAATGCAGGAGGGTCACAGCCGAGGTGAGAACCACAGTCTACATGTTGATATAATTAACACTAATCGAATTAGTGCGTAAAAACATTATTATAATGGTGAGGAAGCACATCTTAATGGTCCTAACACCTTGTGTGTGAGCGGAGGGCAGGAGGCCTGGACTGATGTTTCCCTTTGGATCCGCCAGCCTCTGTTACTTTGATTCACACACTGGCGACTTTAAAATGTCGTATGGTAACTAAAGAATATATTAGATATTAACTAAATCATGTAGCCTATTTTTTGTATAACTGTTAAAAATATTAAACAGACAAATTGGTGGTGGACCGCTTCTTCAACAGGTCGTCCGTGAATGTTATTTAAATTCGTTAATTTAATGCTTAAATAGTATTTAAAAGACATTTGAGTTGGTGTATTGTGCAGGAAAAGTGCACATGGTTAGAGTTGTTCAGGAGGTCCTTTATCTTACCTCGCTTGCCTCGCTGTAGAAGGTATTCCACTCCGGGAGATCGTGGGATTCCATCTTCACAGAGCTCAACATCCCCGAGAAAACTCTTTGCAGGAAAAAAATATCTAACAAGTACTAGGAGGGAGAATCAAAATCGAATCCTTTCCAAAGGTGTGAATGCCTACGGCAAAGAACTTCGCAAAATCCCCCCGAAAGGAAAAAAAGAATTCGCTTCTTTATCAGGAGAGTGACGCGAATAAGTGGAAATTAAAAAAATTCAATCTTCGTAAAGTGGTGCTCAGTCCTCGGAATTTCAATGTCAATATTTCTTATTTATCAACCATCCATTGTTTGATAAGCACCAAGCACACCTTGATCTGCGGGTAACAGATGTTATCCAGGCCTGCGGGGAGGGCTCTCTCTCGGCTGTGGTTCCGTCCCAGCCGGGCTGATATGCGGCCGTCGGCGAGCTAAAGAGGGCAAATATAACTCGGAAAACTTTGACGTGTGCGCTTATAAGTCGCAGGTAGGGACCCGCCCCCGTGTTCCGATTTGAATAAGTCGGCTTCAGTAAGGGCCAGCGAAAAGGCCTCTGTGGCCCCCTGGTGTGCTGTATATTGGCCCCGGGCCGCTGCAGACGAGTCCGCTGTCTGGACCCGTGCTCTTTTGTTGAACGCTGACACACACACACACACACACACACACACACACACACACACACACACACACACACACACACACACACACACACACACACACACACACACACACACACACACACACACACACACACACACACACACACATACACACACACACACACCACGTACTACACAGCCCTGGGATGACTTGGGAATGATGTGCAGGTCCTGTCTCTGACTCTCTGCAGTGTTCCATTTCTATTGCATTACTGTAATCCGGTTTCATCCTGTGTCTGTTACTGTAGTATTTCTCTATATGCTCATAGTCCTTTTAGGATTATCGAAAATATAATAGGCTACTATGTGCAATACTGGTAAAAACAGACACGCAGACATATATTTAGGAGGACAGCTGATATACACTGAAATGTACATTAAGATATATTTATAGATACATACATACACAGGTAGAGAGACAGACAGACAGGCAGGCAGGCAAGCAGGCAGGCAGGCAGGCAGGCAGGCAGGCAGGCAGGCAGACAGACAGACAGACAGACAGACAGACAGACAGACAGACAGACAGACAGACAGACAGACAGACAGACAGACAGACAGACAGACAGACAGACAGACAGACAGACAGACAGACAGACACATAGATACATAGGCCGCCCTATATAGATAGATGAACAGACCGACAGACGGACCGATAGACAGATAGATAGGAGTTAGAATCATCCGCCGGAGGGAGGGGCAGGGTGGGGGAGGGATTGATGTGAGCCCGAGAGTGAGAGAGTCGTTAATTCCACAGGCTATCACGTCTTTCAGCTCGGTCAAGTGTCGCAACAGGATCTCCATAAAACACTGCGCTGTGTTCAAATACCAAAAACTTACTTAAAATGTTACGTTACTGATTGTATGACCGGTCGCTACTTGCATTTGAAACATCGCATGAGCATAACTTTACATCACTTTTTTTTTTTTACCTCGCTTCCCACACTTTGTACCGTGCGCCAACCTCGCGTAAAGGTCCCGGTTTGGGGCTTCGTCAACCTCCAACAGTCAACCAAGGGATATCTGGAGGAGCCGCACAACAGAAGAAACCATAAATAATGTAATCCAATGTGTTGTGCGGGTCCGATCCCTCCTGCGGAATACACATCAGAGCAGGGGGGAGCGTGGGGGGCAGACAGAGGCGCGTGAATGTCAATGCCTCGGCCTAATGCCAATGAATGGCGATGTAATGGATGCGCAGAGGGGGGTCCACGCGGGATTACTATGTGAGAAACGATCTCGAGGAAATAAACTCGCCCAGGAAGGAGCCTGCATCCGTATCGGGCAAATATGCCACACACACTTGCAAAAGTGTTTACTTTTTAGAGATGAATATGTTTACAATAGAGCGTCCACGTCGGGCGGTTTGATATGTGTGTCAGTCATGAGCAGTAGGTCTCTGGGTTTACATGTAATGCAGCATGATGTCTGAAGGTCAGTGGCCGAAAGAGGAGACCAAACTCTCCGGTCTGTCCTCACCTTTAAGCACCCGACGATTATCGTCTATTTGCAAAACGCTGTGGAGTCGATTAGCACTTTGAATGGACTAACACGTCAGTGATTGTAATGATGTAATTAAGCATGAAAGAAAATCATTGGACCATTGGATATACACAGAATAAACACCTAATCCAGATCATCGATTCAATACACAATTTTTTATTACCCGAAGATTAATCTAAAAGGGTATATTCCGTCATACATTGAGCAAAACGTGTTAAATTGTATAACAATAATATTCTTAAATATAACCCTAGCGATAAAGGACAGATTGTGTGTCGTCGTCGTCGTCCCCCCCCCCTCCACACACACACACACACACACACACACACACACACACACACACACACACACACCTTAATAAAATGACATTATGTAACAGCAGTCTTATATTTTCCGAGGTCTCCATGGCATATCCCGACGTCCGATGCTCTGAGCCTCCCCCTGACCCCCTAACACTCCGCAGCTCCCCCCAGCCTCCCCCTGCCGCGCGGCAGGCCCTTCCTCAAGCCGCTCCACCGTCCATTGACACCTAATTGGTTGAACAATAGCCTTAATGAGCTGCACGTAATGGAGGAAACGACACATCTGCCCACCGTGGTTACCAGAGGAGAGGAATAATCATCATAATCCCTCCTGCGTTTTATAGGCCTACTTAAGAACTCCAATAACCATACCCGGCCCGTGTATTAGTATTCTAGAAGGCCTGTTGGCCTAAAATCGTGCTTTATAGACCGAAACAGGATTTACATATGTATTAAAAAAAGAGCTCGTAGCCTATTATTTCCCCAAATGATCAACGGTCAATGTTGCAAGAGGTCAAGTACTGAAAGGGTATTCAACCCGCCAGTTTCTGAGCAACCCTTGGGGTTACTGGACTAAAAGCTCCATCTAGTGGCCATTGCGTAGCCTATACAGAAATGTTCACCAAATACAATATAATAGGCCTACGTCTTCTAATGCAATCTTTATTTCTTCCAAGTTATGACTAAATGTAGAGTGGAATGTGTATATATTATTGACAAGCAGAGGAACAGACTTTCTCCGAAATTAAATACAACATTCATAAGAAGGTTTTAATTGGTGTACTCCCACGGAAATGAAAAATCAATGTGGTTTTGTAACCTTAGAATGAGCCCTTTATCGGTAGGGAGCGACCCCTCTTCTAAAGAAATTGTACAGATTAAGAAAGTTAGATCAATCAAGGAACTTCATCACAATTACATCATTTTGGTAGGGCCTACTGGCAGCTTCCAGACCACCGTGGCTTCTCGTGTGTGGTTGGAGGAGATGGGGATTCAGTTGGTTGCCAACTACAATCCCACCACTAGATGCCACTAAACCCTCCCCACAGCACCTTTAATAGGATACTTGTTTAATGGAAAGGGACCGAAGAATACAGTGAAAAGATGCACATTTCCTCAGTATGTAATGAAACACATGCAACACTTGATAGAGGGAGTACAATGTCACGCCTGAAATAACCAAGAGTATCACTCAATTATTTTTTAAACTCCATTTATTCCCATATTATTTTATGTATTTCGTACATAAAGCTGAAACAAATCTATAGAAAAAAAACTGCCTAAACCCAACATGGGGATAGAAAAACAGAAAGCGTAAGGGGGGGAGGGGGGGAATGTGCACAGCCTGATAAGCTTCACCCAAAGAAACAAAAACAAGCAAAAACGACAAGGTCCCCTGCAGGGACACAAAGCACTAGGAGACCGAAGGAACCATTGCATGGAAGCTAAAAACACAAACTTTCACTTGTGACTCAATTTCAAAAAACACAAACCAATAGGACAACATTGCAAGCCTGACAGACAAATGGACAGGCAGACTGACTAAAAGACAGACTTACTGACAGACTGTGGGCATCTTAGAAAGGCACTTACTGATGGCTGCTTAGAAGCGTATTCAACTTAAACGAAAACTCAAGGACAAGTCCTGCAGCGCAGACCTGATATGTGTGGCTGGGGCATATATATATATTTCTTTATATTATACATTTTCTCTACGTAAATTCCTGTTTATAAACGTTATGGCTAAATGGAGATATTGATTCAGAAGACCTGGTCAAGATATTCAGTCTTTTTTAGAAAATACAAATTTACATCCAGAAATTCTCGCTGGGGTATAAATCAACCTTTGGTTCGTCTGTGCTTATATTTTAATATTTTATCAAAAGGGGAACCAAACCCAGAAACCCAACGGTTGAACCTTAATGTTGGAACTCCCCATCAAGGGGTCCCAACATGGCGAATCAAAGGCCACTCTTCCATGGTGTGATCGCACTGAGGCGTGCAGCGGGCTGCGGGCTAATGTATACTCGTATACGATTGTAAATTGTTGTTGTGGTTTCTCTTTCTTCTGTACGTGAATCGCTAAATGCCCTAAATGTAAATTATGGCTTATATATCATTTATATACTATACAGTATAGGCCAATCCAAAACTCTAATATAAAACAAGTCCTAGGAACTAGCAGAAGATACTCTCTCTTACATTCAGGGATTACATGAAGGGGCGGCCAGACGTCGGCGGGCGGGGGCAGGGGCGGGGGGGGGGGTCTGAGCGACGCAGCGGGGGGGAGGGGGGCCAGGCAGCAGGTCGATGCGGCGACATCATACATTAACTGGTTGTTGCAACACGGGCTAACCTTATCCTCTCTGCATGCAGGTCAGAGTCTGCGTTGCGTAAAAGAGCCGAAATCTATGAAACACAACAAAAAATTAACAATGCCGGGAAATGTCCTCAACCGTTGATATGTCATTCAGAGCCAAGGGGGCGGGTCTGCTTCTTGATTGATTTTATTTTTTCTTTGGCAGATTTTTTTATATTTTGTATATTTTCTAACTGGGGCGATAGCACACAGAGTCGTTTATCTACTACAAGCTACGGCTGTGGAGTTTACAGTTTAGAAAAAATAAGTAAAATATGTATTCCAAAATGTAAATACAGCGAGATGAAGACCGTTGAAATGTAGACGCGGACAGCCAGTGTGACTGGCGTCGAGGGACTCCGATCTGTGGGTTCAACAGAGGCCAACCTGTGTCTGGTACCGTGTTCTGTGGAACACGGGTGAGCTGGGTCTGAGATTCCTCCCATCTGGGTTCTGTACAAAGTCACTGATCAGGTGTCAGAATGAACTCTGGAGAGAGAGATAGAGAAAGACAGACATTTTTAAAAACATTGTGCTGCATTCATGAGGTGTAGGAGTTTCAGCTACGACAATGATCAATATCATCCTACATCATGCAACCATCCGTGTCCCTCAGACACCAAAAAACATATTTTCTTTCGGGGAGGAACATTATTCAGTATCACACTTGAATTATGGAGACAGAAGAAAAGGAAGTGTGACCAAACCTGTTGTCGTCAAGGTGAAGTTTGCTCTACTACACACACCATCATGTCTCCCTCTCCTTCTTCACCGTGATGTCGCCACCACCAGAACCAGCTCCAGCTCCAGACGCGGCCACCGCGGCCGGCCCTCCCGTGCCCAGGATGGTAGACACCTCTCCCTGCATGAAGGCCCAGGGGGGGCTGTTGGGAGAGCTGTCCAGGGGACAACGCTCTCCACTGGGGCAGTACACTTCCCCGTCGCCCCTCCGGTTTTGGATGTAACCCCTGGTGCACGGGAAGCAGAACCTGGAGGGAAGGAGATGCAACAGGTAGTACTCAATTAAAACTGTTTTAATTGAGGCTGGTGGTCGGACATAATCAGTATTGCACTGCACACTACAGATGATAAATGTCTAAAGTCTGATTTGAACAATTGAACATAATTCAGCGTTTTCTGTACAAAGAAATGCAGAACATTCAGACAAAAGCCAACAGGGATACCAACCGATGGCCTGGCACCGACGGACACTGGACAAAGTGTGTGTCCTCCAGGCGTTCGTGACAGAGGGTGCAGGACAGCGTGGCTCCGGTAGAGAGTGTGTTCCCGGCCGATGCGGACCCCAGCTCTGACGCCCCGGCATGGGGCAGCGCCGCTGCGGTAGTGGCCGCTTCGGAGCTTGTGCTGGACCCCAGGGCCTCTCCTCCGGACCGGGCTGCCAGGGGACGGGGCTGCCTGGCCGGGGAGGATGCGGGTTTGGGGCTAGTCTGGCTCACGCCTCCCGCCATGGAAGAGGACGGCAGACCCGCACTCTTGCCTCCACTGCTGCCGGCTACGGCAGAGTGCATCTGGTTCTGTTGCTTGGACGAGCTGAGCTCGCGCTCCAGCTCTGGTGTGATGAAGGGGGCTATCCCCATCCCGATGCCCAGCTGCCTCCGGCTCATCTCAGCGAGCACAGGTGCGGGGAAGATCAGGGGGCTGCTCATTGGGGCTGTTCTGGCCGTAAGGCCAGCTGGCATGCCAGCTAGCAACCCGTGGGGGATCCCGGCTATGCCCTGACTGACGAGACTTGGCGGGATTGCGGCCGCGAGCATCGGTCTCCGGTTGGCGCTGGGGCTTTGGCGGTGGACCTCTTGTGGCTGTTGCTGACCGTCGCGATGCATCCCGTTGGGGGGCACTCGGGCACTAGACGCGGCAATCTCTCCTCTTGTGGGTCGCTCAAAGCGTTCAGGATGCGACCTGCTACCATCCCCATCCCCCCTGCCCACCGTGCTGTGTTTATTGGATGGACCGGGGGACCGGACGGCACCGTCTTGCATCCCGTGAGTCCTTTTCAGCTGCCGGGCACTGGCAATGAGGAACTCTATCTGGTTGGCTCCCTCGTAGTTAACGCAGCCCCGGCACACTACCTCGCTGAAGTCCCACACCACCGTCCAGGGCATCTTGGGCAGGTCGCAGAGGTAGCACCACTGGCGCCTGGAGGAGGACGATGACGACATGGCGAGCCAGCTAATGTGTTAGCTCACGTCAGCTAACGTTAACCTATTTAGATTGGACAGCCACAGGCAGTATATTTCAAGAAAGATTTGAGTCTTAAAATGTTTGAAACATTTTCAGGACAACGTAATGCATTCTAAATTTGGCGAAAACGCTCCAGGCGGTGCGTTGTAGTCGCTGTTGTTTGGGGAAGTTTTGTTTTGATTATCCACTCCGACTCTTTCTTCTGCTGTCAACTGCTTCCGAGATGGACTCTAGGACGTTACGCAACACGCGGTGAAGGGTTCTGGGAAGTGTTGTCTTCTTGTGGACTGCGGGTAATGCTGAAGTGTACGGGACAATCATATCAGAACTACAACGTGTAGAGGACCGGAAGTGGAAGTTGCAGAGGTCAAAGTTAATTTTTTTGTCAACACATGTTCATTCTCCGCTGTAAGCGCCATGTGTTTTTAGATATACCGGGCGATCTGAACGTTTAGATCAAAATGCCAGCTGATATTTCAAACTCGTCGAGTGAAGATGAAGAAGATACCCAAACTACTGCGTCGACCGATTTGCCGAAGCGAATAGGTAAGTTGAACTTATTAAACGATGTGCGAACTTTCCTTCCTTTCGTGTTGAATTGGCTGAAGACTGTGAGACCTACGCTTGTGAGATTACGGGGATACGCCTGATTTATGTACCAAGCATTTTGTTATCTGCTGTGTCAACAAATGTTCAGCAGATGTTGATCGTGCAAGTGGCTTGTTGATGATGACCAGAACTTGTGATTGTAGTAGTTCAGTTGTATCTGAATTAAAAAAGACTGAGGTTTGCATTATAACATTGTAACATATCACAAAGTGTACTGACTGAGTGATGTGAAAACGATATATAATGTTAGTAAAAAATGTATACGTGTTACTATTGTAAATTTACGTAGTATAAACTGTCATGTAGTCTGATGTAGATTTAATGTTCTAATCTCTACCTCCGTTCTTATCCACAGTTACGAAGCAAAACGCATACAAGTGTCCAGAAGACTTTGTGTCCTTCACCCACAAGCCCTGTAGCGGCACTTTGAGCAATAGTCTGAAAAATAAAAACACTGAATTATGGCTCATAAAAGCCCCTGCCAGCTTCAACCCAGAACGGTAGATGCACTCTCTTTCTCTCTGTCTTTTCACATTGTATATTACACATGATTTATTTAACCGTGTGACGTATTAAGTAGCGATTCTATAGGGGTGTACTGAAATCAATGTTGCAGCATATTTTACATGACCCATGTTTTCTTAAGTTACCATATCACATGCATGATGTTGACTACTATACAACATTTTGGGCAAGACCAAATGATAAACACTGGTAAGCAGTATGTTAATTCTACAAAACTGTCTGCAGGCAGGGCAGCATATAGAGGTCAATCTAGCTTTACAGGGGCTTTAAAATATGGAATCTCTTGTGGTATCAACAACCAACCTGCTTTTGTCACTTTCTATCTTCCATATTGAATGGTGACCAATAGGGCCGGTTAGCACAATGGTTACGATATCTGACCCCAAGACTTTAGGGTCTGGGTTCCAACTTCATCACCTTCTAGGCATCCTGGAGCCAATCTTACCCTTTAACCGCTAATAATAACATGCATTTGTAAAAAGGCTTTCATAAAAGCATCTACTCCATAGATGCTAACCATTGCCTCTGCTCGTCCATCCAGATTCAGCGGCGTGGCAGTGCCCCTCTCCGGCCTCCAGACCGTCCGCGTGCCGGCGGCGGCGCCCGGGGCAGAAGCAGCTAGCGGCGGAGGCCTCCGCCAGGGCCTGTACAGCGTGCTGGCCGCCAAACGCAGCCCCACGGACCTCCACCTGCTGACGGCCGCCGGCCCGGCCTCGGCCCGGGTGCTGTGCGGCCCCGCCTTCTCCGGCGTGCTCAACGTGTGCGAGATCTACGGCGACAGCGGCGACGCCCTCCTCCGGCCCCAGGCCATCCCGGCTGCCCCGGCGCCCGTCATCCCCCCGGGGCTGAAGCAGCGCTTCCTCCCCTTCGGCTCCAAGACGCCCACGCTGACCTGCGTGCCGGAGAGCGAGCTGGACGCCGGCGCCACAGGCCCGTCCTCGGCCACCCTGCTGCCCCGCGTGGTCAAACACTTCCCCACGGAGGAGGAGATGACGGAGGAGGAGAGGAGGAAGGAGAGGAAGGAGAGGAAGAGGAGGAAGAGGGAGATGAGGATCAAGTTGGAGAGTGAGGACCCGGCGGAGGAGGCGGTGGAGGTGAAGCTGGAGGCAGAGGAGGAGGAGGAGCGGATGGAGAGCATCGAGGCGGGACTCCTCGAGGAGAGGAGGAGGAAGAAGAAGCGGAAGAAGGACAAGGAGAGGGCGAGGGAGCGGGATGCGGCAGGGGCCTTGGAGGAGGCGCTGGGGGAGGTGGAGGCCGACTGCGAGGTGAAGGAGGAGGAGGAGGTGGTGGTGGTGAAATGTGAACCCATAGACTTCTCTTATGAAGATCACGAGGGCTCGGCCAAGAGGAAGAAAAAGAAAAGGAAAAGCCGAGCGGAGGAAGACTAGCCCTCATTCTGTCAGGGTTTGTTTTGGGGCGACAAGTTTGATGGTTTGGCTCAATTTAATTTGTGGTTTTGCTTCGACCCAATGAACCACGCCAACATGGCTAATTAACACCACATGCTAGTAAAGCTGGGAATCGGGTAATACGTCGGCTTCACCCCTCGCCCGGTCAGTCTTTTGGGTTGTGTTCCTCTGGCTCGGTTGCCATGTTTGTGTTACACAACAGTGCGCTAGTGCCGTACGCTTTGTTAGTATTCGGTAAACAGAGTTGTCATGTTCGTGGTTGCCAAGTATGATTCATTCCAGTTGTTATAAAACACATTTGGTGTGTATTTTAGGACTAGGATGTTCTGTGTCTCCGGTTTGCTGTAGAGATACATGTGGTTGGTAAATCTTTTGGGGTCTGAAAATAAAATCCCAGATAATCAAGCTGTTTCCTTTTCTCCATGATTTCATCCAGTCCGAATGAACTGATACAGCCAGGGAAGAATTATGCAACAAAGGTTTCTGTTAGGAGTTGGATTGGAAAGGCAGCTAAATTCGTTTTCATTTTTAATTTTCTACTGATGGGTGAATAAAGCAGTCTTTGTATAATCATGCTGTGCTGCACTTGGCACGCTATTTTTGGAATTCCCTACAGCACAGCCAAGATTTACGTTGGAGTCAGACTTGTAACCGTTTAATAAAGGCCATAAAACCAGCGAGTCTAGAGTCAGGCGACTACCCGGTAGATGGCGCTCTAACTCAAATGTTGGTTCTTTGCGGTCCAACCAGCCGAGTATAGCGCTTCTGACCAGGGGCCTCAACGACTGCATTCACCCTTTTTAATGGTTTTTTTCAAGGATTATACATTTTTTATACACATTTACCCACACCGGAAAAATAGGCAGACTGGTTGCACTATTTCCCCCTCTTTTCATACCGTCGTGATAGATTCGTCTGGCAAGACACACAGGTGAAAAAATGCCATTCCAGAATTTCGTTGGCAGAACGTTTGCAGACTCTCTCCCTGCTCCCTCCACTCTCTCCTTTTAACACACTACATCACCAGCCCCCCCACCCGGGGTCCTTTCTCCCCGCGCTGCACCGAAGTATGGTCCTGCCTCCTAATGAGCACGCGCCTGGCGCCCATCTCTCCCCGTCTGTATCCGAGCCCTGGCCACGTGCTGCAGGGCTTCCTATTGATCAGCCTGCACCGGCCGTTTACCCCCCTAAATACCCCGCACCCCTCTTCCCCATCAGTCGTATGTGTTCACTGTGTACACAGTCTATAATTATATGTTCACGTTTTAATAGGATAGGGCTATGTTTGGCAACGGAAGGGTGCCGAGTGGGATGTTGTCTTTGTTGTTGTAGCGTTGGGTGAATGATGAAACCCTCGCCTCGGGGGCTGCTGGAGTAAAGTGAACCGCTGTGGATTTATGATGTCGGCGCAGACAGTAGGCCTACCCACATGTATCGGTGCTGCGGTTAATGGACTTGTCTCGGGCATGGTTGGTCACCTCTCCTCCCCCGTTCTACAATGACGACGCATCATGTGTTGGGTTGATTTTCGACATCTTCTCTACATCCAGACAAAATCTTTCAGCCTGCGTATCGATACTGTGTCTGTCGTGTACGTGCACAGCAATGTGTGCACGCTAGAATAGACAGCCCTGCGGAGGACGCGGGCTAGCCGGCTGACTCCACCCACCCAACCTGGTGGGTGAGTGGAATATATATATCATTTTTTTCCCAATTTGCATTTGTTTAGAGCAGCCATTTAATTTCCCGTCAGAGGTATTGCGTTTTTTTTGGGATTCATTGCACACCACATTCTTCATAGTCTATAAGGCCCATAATGGTAGAATGAAATGTTTTCAAATACAGACATTGACCAATATAACAGTTTACACTTGGCTTTTGCGATGTTAACACATACTTTATATTTTGTTTATAGATGATACACAAACACAGAACACACATACATCAAATATAAACACGCACACACACACACACACACACACACACACACACACACACACACACACACACACACACACACACACACACACATACCATATACATCCTACACACACACACATACACACACACACACCATAGAGATCCTATACACACACACAGCATAGAAATTCTATACACACACGCACACACACACACACACACACACACACACACACACACACACACACACACACACACACATACACAACACACACAAAGTCAATGCAAGACAACTGGCAGTGATTCAGGGAGGGTAGGATTCTACTACTGCGCTAAAAAGGCTGTCCAGCTGTATCTTAGCAACAGCGCTGTGTATGAGTCCCCCTGAACACACCGACAATAGAAACCCAGTGGGTCGCGAGGTCAAATCCCAGCCAATGGGCAATAAGAGTAACGGCTGCTTCTAAGCCTGCTGGATGCATGGGGAGCTCAACAGACTATGTGCTGCTGTTTGGTAATGAGGGTGCAGATCATTCCCTGGTATAACAGATAAGACGTAGTTTAGTCATCCCAGGTTAGTCATCCGTATCGTATAAATATGTATATCTATGTAGAGGAGACTGCGTAGAAGGTTTGATGTTTCACATGATGTGGTGTAATTTGTGCTATCAGCCAAAGAGATCACTGGAATTTGATGAATTGACTCTGCGGTACAGGCTTCCCAGAGGTTTTATCTTAATCAAAATAGATACAGGGTTCTTGACCAACACCTGGTTTACATACCCTGGTTAGACAACCTGGTTAGACAACGCTTCTTTTCCATCATTTATTCTCAAGCAATGCAGGCTTCAAACCACATTGGGGACATTCAGACCACTAACAAAACAGAATGGATGCATGGACATATGCTAAAGGCCAGCATCTCAAAATAGACACAGACGAAACTTCTCCGGGGCTTGGATCTGTCAGCGGCCACGCATCCATTACGGCTCCGTGTCGCCACGGGGAGCTGATTGGGTCGGATCCCCTGGTGACGAGGAGGAGGAGGGCGACGAAAGAGTGGAGAAAGAAGAAGAAGGCAGGACCACGGCCACTAACACCTCCTGGCTGGGGGTTGAAGCTCCCTGGCAGACAGCTAATCTCACACCTGTCAGGAGCCTGGAGCCGGCCCTGCATCGCTGCACGGCATGTCTCCGCTGTAATGCGCTCTGTCGCTCTGAGGAGGCAGCAGCGTGATGCATGGGGGCGACGCCGCATGCGACCGGGGTGTGTTAACGGCCTGAGGGCTCTCCCCGCATGCACCCCCCTCCCCGCCGTTGAAGGCATGTGTCGCATGCCTTCAACGCTTGGGAGGGTTTGTGTTGTCTTTGTCTAGGTAAAAGTTGGTATGTGTGTGTTTTTATGGATATAGAGTGCCGGTGTGCGTGTGCGTGTGTGGATGAGTATCCGTGTGCGTGTCTCTGTGGGGATGAGTGTGTGATTGTGTGTATGCTTGGATGTGTGCGTTTGATGAATAGTGTGTGTGTGTGGGTGCATGTGCATGTGTGTGCACAAGTTTGTGTGTTTTTGTGTGTGCGTGTGTGTGTTCGCGTGTTTGTGCATGTGTTTGTGTAGCAGTGTGCACATGTGTATTTGTGTGCATATACGTGTGTGTGTTTGCGTGTGTGTGCACGCGTGGGTGGATCAGAGTGCACCAGTGTGTTTGTGTTAGTGTGTGTGAGTAAGCCGGTAAGCTGGGCTTGGGGGGGCTGTAGGGGGGGCTACAGCGCTGTCTAGCGAGCCGGAGGATGAATAATTGAATGCAGTCTGAAGTTTGGGTCCAACGTGTTCAGACTGCCGAGTGGAGCAGCAGCACCAGAGAGCTCTCTGCCCGGCTCCCTGCCCGGCCCGGCCCATGCTAATGATCCCATGTAGGGGGAGACGGAGGCTGGGGGTAGGGGGTGGGCAAGGAGGAACAGGAGGTGTTCGGATGTGCTGTGGAGGCAATGAATCTCGGAGCCAATTCTCACTCGCTACACCTCCCTCCTCCCCCCACCCCTCTTTTCCTTTCTTCTTCCACCACCGTTCTCATCATCCCCCTTTCTGCAGTGATCTCTCTCTCTGTCACTCTCTCTCTCGCTCTTTATCTCTCTCTCTCTTTCACTTTCTCCCTCCCTCCGTCTCTCTGTCTCTCTTTCTCTCTGTCTCTCTCTATATTTTTTTCTCCCTCTCTCTCTCTCTCTCTCTCTCTCTCTCTCTCTCTCTCTCTCTCTCTCTCTCTCTCACTCTCTCGCTTGCTTCTTTTTAAGCAGCGCGCTTCGCTGCAGCCAGCCTGCGGCAATGTGAGCATTGCCATGGCAACGCAGACCTGCCAAGGACCATGGCAATGAAGGGTGAGAGAGCTGGAGAGAGAGATAGGGAGAGAGAGAAAGAAAGCAAGAGGGGGAGGTAAAGCAAGCGAAGGGCGCAACTCATCAGTGTTTTAGTCCTGTGCCCCCCCTCCACCAACCCAATCCTCCCACACACACACCCACCTTTAAAACACAGACACATACACACAACCCCGATCACACACACACACACACACACACACACACACTCACACCCCCTCACACACAAATACACAACCACACACACACACCCCCACACACACACACTCACACCCCCACACACACAAATACACAACCACACACACACAGACACACACACACACACACACACACACACACACATACACACACATAGACACACCCACACCAACATTAAAACACACATGCAAAGAGGGAAACACACACACTGCAGGCATGTTCGGCGTATCACAGACGACCATCTTAATGGGCTGCGGAGAGAGACCATGCGGGGATGGAGAACGTACGGTCGGTTCCTCACCCGCATGCGTCTCGTACCGTTACCATGACTACGGAGTAAATAACAAGGCACTCTCGCCTCTCCTGCATTCATCCCGTTCATTGTTGTTCCGAAGGCCAGGTGAATCCATGTTTTTTTTCTTTCTGATCACATCTTCACGTCACATATTCTTCTCGGGCACAAGAGAAGAGAGGCCAAAGTGGACAGATTCCACGAGTCGTTTCATTTACTCAGTAAGAGTTATGTGTTTGCTTCATTTGATATTGATCTCAAACAGAAACGCAACCAAATGCAATTATGAAGCCCTACAAAAAATAACTGTTTTTTATTTGCACTTCATCACTTAGGATAAACATCATAACTATATTTTATACACAAGACAGATGCCATTTATTTATCAGAGACCTCACAGGCGCTCACTCCTTCTGCATTCTTATCTTTATTAATTTTTCCATCCTCCCTCTCATCGATCCATCCATTAATCCATCCATACCATATCTCCCACAATCTCCTCTGCCGCCTCATGTTCCAGTCACATGTCTCTCCTGGCGTCACAGTGAGTGACGGAGGCTACATGGATCCTGTAATAAAGCAGCGCTCATTTCATAATGACAGGCTCCAGTCCAACAAAAGTTTGACACAAAGCAACGAGGGAATAGACATGGCTCCGGTATTCACAAACTGGCACGGAAGACCCCTTTGTTTTGGAGTTTCTGGTGTTTGTTTATTTGTTGTTGCTGAAGTTGGTGCTTCAGACAATATAGAGAGTCAATCTGCTGGTGTGTATTTGTGTGTGTGTGTGTGTGTGTGTGTGTGTATTTGTTTTTGTGCTTGTGTGTTGCTGCGTACTATAGACAGACTGCGACACACGTCGACAGACACCATCACAAGCACCTTACTGCACCAGCATAGCGCATACGCTCTCACCACACATTCCACCTCTCCTCCTCCCTTTCCCATTATGCCTTTCTAGCTCTGTTGATCTCTCTCCTTA
Source organism: Gadus macrocephalus (assembly GCF_031168955.1). NCBI lineage: Eukaryota > Metazoa > Chordata > Actinopteri > Gadiformes > Gadidae > Gadus > Gadus macrocephalus. The sequence continues at coordinate 7,492,332 of NC_082397.1, forward strand.
CACCCTTTACCTTTGTTTGTTATTTGTTGAACACTTTCTTTCTTTCTTTCTTTCTTTCTTTCTTTCTTTCTTTCTTTCTTTCTTTCTTTCTTTCTTTCTTTCTTCCCCATTCTATCAATCTACCTCCCTCCCTGTCTCCTGCTCTTCTTGCTCCCTCCCCCCCCCCTCCACTCCCCTCTCCTCTCCCTCCTCCCGCCCCTTACTCCCTCCCATCTTTCTGTCTCTCACTCCCCCCACGCCCACTCCTTCTCTCTCCATCTCCCCATCATATTCTGCCTTTACATGTCTCTCTCTTTCTGTAACTCATTCCCCTCCTCCCCTCCCCCACCATCCTTGTCTCTTCCCCCCCCCTTCCCTCGGTTTTTTTCTTTTGATCTGCTCAAATCGCTCTCCCCCTCTCTCTCTCTCTGTCCTTCACTCTCTCTCTCTCTCTCTCTCTCTCTCTCTCTAGCCTTCACTCTCTCTCTTTCTCTGTCTCCATCTCTCGTTCCTTTTCTCTCTCTCATCAGCATTTCTCTCTTTCTCTCTCTCTCTCTCTGTCCTTCACTTGCTCTCTCTCTCTCTCTCTCTTTCTCTCTCTCTCTCTGTCCTTCACTTGCTCTCTCTCTCTCTCTCTCTCTCTCTCTCTCTCTCTCTCTCTCTCTCTCTCTCTCTCTCTCTCTCTCTCTCTCTATCTCTCTCTCTCTCTCTCTGTGCTTCACTTGCTCTCTCTCTCTCTCTCTGCCCTTCACTCTCTCTCTCTTTCTCTGTCTCTCGTTCCTTTTCTTTCTCTCATCAGCATCTCTCTCTCTCTTTCTTCATCTCTCTCCCCGTCTCGCTCTCGCTCCTATTTTCGACGCCCCCACCCTCTGTGTTCTCCATATTGTTGCGAAAAGTGATG
>NC_082397.1:7493311-7495811 GCF_031168955.1 Gadus macrocephalus
AGATTGCTTGGCTAGGCTAGGCTAACCATGGACGTGTATGATGTGTTGTGAGGACACTGGCGGGGCTAACGCTGAGCGCTTAGCTAATGCTAACTGGCGTCAATAGGGGTCAGCTGTCCATCTAACTGTATGGCACTGACTGGCACTGTTGTATTACACAGCTCCTCACTCTCATTCTGTGGGCCTGACGTCACCCCCCCCCCCCCCCCCCCCCACATACACACTCACACACATACACACACACACACAGGCACTAACCTCAAACACGCACAAATACAAAATACACACAGATTTGGATATGGTCACTTAGCTGACATTAATTCCACCAAATCACATGAGAATACATTGAGACGAATGAAATGCATTAGGCCCTTTCCAACTGACATCAGAGGTCGGTTATATCGAATAAAGCTTTTAATCGAGAGACCTTCCACTGGAAATTACTAACTAACTGCCGCATGATTTCATTTAATGTGTTTGTGTGCATGTGTCAGTTTGTGTGTTTGTGTGTGTGTGCGTGCGTGCGTGCAACGTATGAGGGAAGAAGGACTGGTGGGGCGAGGGCGGAATGAGTGAGATATATGTAATGAGTGAGAGAGCGAAGAGAAGAGTGATATGTAATGAGTGAGAGAGCGAAGAGAAGAGTGATATGTAATGAGTGAGAGAGCGAAGAGAAGAGTGATATGTAATGAGTGAGAGAGCGAAGAGAAGAGTGATATGTAATGAGTGAGAGAGCGAAGAGAAGAGTGATATGTAATGAGTGAGAAAGCGAGGAAAAGAGAGATATGTAATGAGTGAGAGAGCAAAGAGAAAAGTGATATGTAATGAGTGAGAAAGCGAGGAAAAGAGTGATATGTAATGTTTTCATCGGACAGCTTAGTGGGCCATAAGGAGCTTAGAGCAGTGGAATCAGTAATGTCTATAAAACCTGGTCCAACTAGGACTAGTGTGTGTGTGTGTGTGTGGTGTGTGTGTGTGTGTGTGTGTGTGTGTGTGTGTGTGTGTGTGTGTGTGTGTGTGTGTGTGTGTGTGTGTGTGTGTGTGTGTGTGTGTGTGTGTGACTGTGCGTGTCTTCTCGCATGCATGTGTGTGTTAGAGCTGAGTTGAAGAGTGCAGAAAGGGTATTAAATACTGAAAGCCACAATTATGGTTGGGGATTAGAGCAAAGCTAAAAAAAAAATGGTCAGACAAACAGTCTGAATGACAGGCAGACAGACAGACAGACAGACAGACAAACAGACAGACAGACAGACAGACAGACAGACAGACAGACAGACAGACAGACAGACAGACAGACAGACAGACAGACAGACAGACAGACAGACAGACAGACAGACACAAGCACACACAATTCAGAATGTTCTGGTGGTACTGGTAACTGATGAAATGATTAAAAAGATCGGCAAGCGTTTCAATGGTGGCATGGATGATTTACTCGTCCAATGCTAATCCCTATGACAGCGATAGAAAACAACTACAACAAAGATGTACGCCACCAAGAGCAATGAGTTAGCATCGATTTCTGTCGCGCGGCCGACTGATTCTTCGTCTCGAGAAAAAAAGAATGCAATGAAAAACCAGCTCGTCATGGCTCTGCATTAGACTATAAGATCCATTTGACGATGGGGAAATGTTATGGAAGGAGAGCACAAGCTTCAAAGCCTTTCCTTATCCATGCAGCAGACCTTTCCATCCAGTGAGTTTAGGTACTTAGGTACTTCATGACGTCATTAGGTGCCAGGCGGGACCACTTTCTGCAGCAGGCTACGTTCTGACATCATGGATGGGCCTGGTTCTCCATTTTAATATGAACTGTGCTTTAGGCACATCAGGACTGAAAAATCTATATATTTATACATATATATATATGTATAGATATATATTTTTTATTTAAGTCAGGTGATTTAAAAGAAGCCGAAGCACTGTAGAAACATATATAAAATAAGATAAATGATGTTATATATATATATATATATATACACAGTCAGGGACAGTTCTACCTCTACACTTAATGTGAAGTGATCATGTAATGGGATTGGCTTGTTTTACCTCAATAAATTCAGTCAAAAAACTGCCTTCAGTAAGTGATTCATTCATAATTCTCTCTCTATTTTTGATGGACCTTCTCTTAGCTGATTGACACAATGTGAGATGAAAGAGAAGGAGGAGGGACAAGAGGAGAGGAATGGGAGTCACAAGAGAAGGATGGAGAGAAAGACTGAACAAGGACAAAGGTGTCAAAAATAGAGTGAGGGAGTGAGGGAGAGAGAGAGAGAGGGAGAGATAGAGGCAGAGAGAGGGAGAGAGTGAGAGAGAGAGGGATAGAGAGAGGTAAAGTAAGAGAGGGTATGTATAATGAAACTTAGAGCGAAGGAGACCAACAGAGGGAGAGAGAGAGGGGCAGAGAGAGGGGAAGAGATAGAGACAGAGGGAAAGAGAGAGAGAGCGAGAGAGCGAGAAAGCGAGAGAGCGAGAGAGAGAGAGAGAGAGAGGGATAGAG
>NC_082397.1:7500811-7508311 GCF_031168955.1 Gadus macrocephalus
ACAAAACACACAGCCTCGGTCCGAGTTGGAGGTGGTTGGGTTCGTCTACGGGTGTTTTTAATACGTTGCAATTTCATTTTGTTTACAAGAAATGGGAAATTTGTCATGAAAGTCTGGGAATGTCGGCGGCGGCAGACTTAGCTAGCATCTAGCCAAACTAAAATGCTTAGAAGACAAATATTAATTCATCATTTGGCTTATTTAAGTTCCCTGTCCCCTGTCTCCCGTGACCTTTGTCCTATGCACTCTAAACAATGTTTGAATTTAGGAATGCTAACAACAATGCTAACAACAATGCTTCGGGTATAAGCCAGCTTGCAATGCTTGCTGGGAGAATCAATAGGCGGAATCTCAAAAAGCTGTATAATCTTAAACGTAGCACGTCACATACATTTTATGATAAACATAGTTATATTCACAATTTGAAGTTAAGAGAACATCAATGAAAGCCTAAGGAACGATACAAATACTGATCTATTTTTTACGATAATTTCTTTACGGCTGTATACAAAGCACGAATAATAAATTATTCATATCCCCCGTCATTAACAATACAACACATAAAACCAAAACAATTTTGTCGCCACCCGCCCTTAAAATGTATTATATCTCATGCATCAACCGATAATCCACTCCAATTACGTGATTGAAATCCTGTAATGCGGAAAGGGAGCTGACTTACCTATATTAAAGGGATTTATTTGGGATTCCCTGCATTTATTGTTGAAAATGTATCGTATCGTCCTTGGTCTATTTACTGTTTTCATTACTCTCTTTTTAAACATTCCATAGCAGTGTTTAGTATCATTACTATAATGGGTCAGCTGGAGTATTGTATTTTTAAACTGCTCTGTCTTAGTCACCGTCTCCCTAGTGAATGAATTCATTCTTCATATTTGACGATACAGGACAGGAAAGTCTCGGGAGACACATTAAAATAAGATTATCATTACCAGAGGTACACTCCCTCCTAGGGAAAGACTACGCAGAACACTGCTGTCTGATGAGGACAAAAATAGACCTTTGACTGTAGAATGGTAATGGAGAAGACGTGGACGAGCTAATGCTACCTACCAGCTAGGCTAGCCTGGACCCCTGGAGGTGTTTGTGGAGGATTACCTTTGGATGCCACTGGAAATGTATTGATAAAACAAATATGTTTTCGTCACAGATGGGCTTTTAAATATAGAGGAACAGAAGCATAACTGAGAATTGGAAATTAGAAACATATTGTAAATCCTGTATTATGCTTAATGTAAAGCAAAATGCATCCAAAATAAGTAATTAAAGAATTTGATCCCTATATTATACCTGACGATTTTTACGTTTTTTTTATAAAACTACAACAAATTAATACGGTTGACGGTTGTTGTTTTTTTTGTAGTTAACTCAATCTAACATTATTCAGTGAAAACCGAGATTTCCTAACGTTCCACTTTCTTCACAGAAGTATCTCATGAACTATTCAAATTACCAACTCATTCAATACAATTAATTCATCTTTTGTCATTCTCTCTCGACCTCATTTTCACTTCCATCGCTCTCCTCACTCACACACGCCTCCAGGACTCCCTAACCTAATGGATTCAGTCGTTTATTTCAGCGATCTCGCAATTCCAAACGATTGCACTGATTTCCAGCAGCACGTCACACCGCGACACATCCCCGGAAACAGCCAGCCAAAAAAACAACTGATCTAATCTATTTATCACATTCGGGTGCCCAGAGTACTGAGCACTCCTCCTCTTTCACGCGTTCTCCTCCTGTCTCTCCATCCGGCTTCCTCGGCTCTCTCGGTCACTCTCTCGTCCCCGGCTTTCCACCGCTAATCGCAGCATCTCTTGCCTTCTCCCTTCTCGTCCCCTCCTCTATCATCTCCTCTCCCTCCCTCCCCCCCAACCTCCCCCACCCTGGCCTGTCTCCTTCAGAAAAGGGTAGCGGTTGCAGATTTCCGCAGTGACCCACTTTGAGTGTTCAGGCTAACACTGACCTGCTTTAGAAGGAGGCTGGCTAATTATAGCTAGCCCATATTAATAAGGCAGGGGGGGGGGGGGACTGATAAATAATATCAAACACAACAGGCTACACAGCGACACACAAGCACACAACGGCAGACGCGGATGTGAACCGAGGCAGACACCTAAAAACAACTCAGATATGAGGAGGAGCATGGCATGGCTGCCCTGCACGCACGTGCACGGCACGCGCACGTGCGTTCACACACATGAACACACTGACACACATAGGCGACACACACGCTTATTCTCTCTCACACACACGCACGCACACACACACACATCCACACACACACACACACACACACACACACACACACACACACACACACACACACACACACACACACACATGAACACACTAACACACATACACACGCTTATTCTCACACCCCCACACACACACAAATATACACATGCACGCACGCGCACACACACACACACACACACACACACACACCCCCACACACACACACACACACGCGCGCGCTGTCGCGACCAACATACGCTTGCCACACGCAAGAAGGAGACAACGCAACGAAGCACACAAACGCACCGTGTCGCCCACGCATCCACCTCCACCTCCGCAGCCCGTCGGTCTCCTGCTGCGGCCCTCCAACACCCCCACACACACGTCGGCGCCGCACTCCTCAGCGCTTTAAGTGGCGGCCGTGAGTGGCGTTAATGAGAGCTGTGGGGATGCCATGGCAACTGTTACCGCACGTCGCCGTACAGCAATCCCATAGTTATGAGGGATACCGGAGAAATGAGTGTTTCAAATATGATGTTGTGTTTTTATTAGCTTTTTTACTATAGTGGTGTTGTTATTTTATCACTATTGTGTGTGTTTGCAGTGAGTCGATGAGATGACCTTCTTTTTGTCATGAGAATATAAATGTACAGAATGACCGGGTGCTATCCTGCTGTTGCTGACTGGAGATCAGTCAGATTCAACAGTTTATATGTTGACTGCCTCCAATGTTGTGTTCCTCATATAATTTATTTTCAAAATAATCGCAATTAGATTATTTCCCCAAATCGTTCAGCCCAATTACATTGACAGTGATTGTTATGATCGGTACTGCAGTCCAAATCCACAATATTGGAGAGGCGTTTACCCCTCCTGTGGGTTGCCATTGCCAGGTGGAGGAAGCTGAATGAACCTATGACGAGCCGAGGGCAACATTATGTTTGGAGGTTTTGTCAGTGGCTGGAGTCTACTCTGGGAATAGTGAATCACACAAAACCAAAACAAACGCTCCGACCCGGGATGGGAATTTCAAAGGAGAACCTACTGGCCCTAACAGTGTTGTCCGAGAAGCCATCTTAATCTCTGATGCCCTCATGTTGAATTTATGTTTTAGTACTGCTAATAATCGGAGACATATAGCTGATGTATTTGATTCACACTTTTCATTCACTTATTATGAATCCAAATTTCCAGAAGTTGAAACTAAAGATCTACTCTACAGTCTTGCACGCCGTTGTTATAATGTTTGACAAATAATACATATTTTTATTGCAATTAAACTTTTAATAATAGCAATTGTAAGCTAGTAAAAAGTGAGTCAGAATGATAGTGATTGGAGTTTGCACCATCAGAGTCGATTAATTTGGAAACTAGAGGTGTGGGGGTTTCCCCTCAAACAGGAAGAATTGTTTGATGAACGTTCATGAAACGGTAGTAAAAATCTTAAAAGGGATTGGACGGTTTTGGATGAAGTTGCTCCTCCATTGCGCTGACTACGGTTCAGCTCGAGTCAACCCCCCACCCCCTGAGCTCGTCTGAAACCCAAGACTTGGCAGGAAAGTTTATCAACATTCCTGACTTTATCGCGTCTAGCGGATTTGTGCAAGCATGGTTGGGAAAAGCTAACTTTTCATCCATATCTCCATGGAAATCCTTTTTGAAGTCGTCACTGGTCGTCCAGCGCCTGAAGTTCATCTGACATCTGTTCTTCAAGTGACACTATCGCCGCCATCTGCATATCATGATGTATCGGTTGACTATCGGTTGTCTTTTCTTCTGAATATTTATTCTGAAAATGTGTTATGGACGATTTAATGATTTGTTCATAAACCATTTGGAGGTTTTAACAAGCCAGTTTTAAAAACCAAAATCAATTTGTAATTAGTTTTAATGAACCTAAACTAGGATTGCCCAAAAAAATTCTATTTGCGTACGTCATCGAAGGGTCTTTATTAAATGTATTTATATTATTATATAGGACTATAATATTTTTTCAGCCCCTTATTACTGCTAATATATAATAAAATCGAATTGTACGTAAAATGTCTACCATATGTTCCATTTCGGAAACCTAACTATATCAGAAACCTAACTTACAACTTGGCCCAATGCAACTATAAGTCAAAGTCCAGTGCCAGATCTGATCCAATGATCACACACACACACACACACACACACTCACAAGGTCTGACCGAGTCTGACAGAGTCTGACCCATCAAAACCGCTTGACTAGCCATGTCTAGGTCCATCGGAAGGACTGGGCTGATTGACTTAGCCTTATCTATCGAGAGAGATGGACTGTGAAGCCGGATCCATTAGAAAGATTGGGAGGTTGAAGGATTTCAAAGGTCAAAGTTCAAGACAACAACAACAAAACCGAAAAAACAAACTACACAAAAAATAAAGAAATACAGTCCAGCTTCCAAAATTAAAGACAAAGATATATTCGCCCACTTATATCCAATTTTAAGTTCAAAGAATTGCAACAACTGCAAACATTTAACTGACAGTTAGCTCTTCAAACGCCGACAGCTAACGGCAGGAGACATGGTGAGCTAGCTTACATGGAACATTGACTCCCAAACAAACCAAAACCACAATGACCCCTCCCCCTCTCGCTGTAACTACGACAACATCCTGGGGGCGATCCAGGCCCCCATACCTGCTCCAACCCCCCCGTGGGACCCTGTTCGTCCGGTGGGGGCAGGGGGGGGGACCAGAAAAGAGAGAGAGAATCTCAACCTTTTCCTGATCCACGATAGCATTCATCACGTTAAATCCCATCAGCCGTGCGGTGGCTTCCCCTGTGGCCGCCGGCTACATCTGTCACGCTGACTCCGGGACAGATGAAAGGCTCGGCGCACTTTTAATTAAAGAAAGTCCTGAGAAAAGCTGCAGCTGTGGCGCTTGCGGCAGCCGCAGTGATGTAATGCCCTACCTGCCTGGGAAGTACTGCACTTTGTTTTCCCTTCGCGCGTGTCCCGCAAGATAATTAAAACAGGAAATTAGAAAATATGTTTCTGTGTGTGTGCGTGCATAAGCTTTTGACAGTTTTAAAGGTCATGTTTTGGTGTTTGTAACCCTTAACACTGGTTTTGGCGTTAAGGGCAAATGGACATTCTGAGCAAATGTATGTTTTGCGTTACCGGGGAGTGTACTCAATTTCAGTGTTCGTTCCAAATTCGCTTTTAGGTTGAACTTCAATTAATGTTTCCTCAACGGTTCTTTAGAGTATTGTGCATGTGTATGTGTATATGCGTGTGCGTGTTTGGGTGTGTGTGTGTGTGCGTGCGTGCATGCGTGTGTGTGTGTGTGTGTGTGTGTGTGTGTGTGTGTGTGTGTGTGTGTGTGTGTGTGTGTGTGTGTGTGTGTGTGTGTGTGTGTGTGTGTGTGTGTGTGTGTGTATGAGATAACAGCTGAGTAACTAAAAGGATCTTTGGTTGCCTTGACGAAGGCCTTTGTTTTCTTTCCTCTAAGCAACACAGACCCACAGAATCCTGTATGTCCCACACACGAACACACACACATATGCACACGCATGCACGCATGCACACACTCTCTCTCACTCTTTCCTAGTTGCGACACACACAGGAAGCACTCACATTTCCTCTGCCATATCAAAAGGACTGTACAAAAGTAGTCTGTCGAACTGTGTTTTGCTTTGCGGATGTGTGCGCGCGTGTGTGTATAGTACTGTGTGTCCCTGTCTATGTGTGTGTGTGTGTGTGTGTGTGTGTGTGTGTGTGTGTGTGTGTGTGTGTGTGTGTGTGTGTGTGTGTGTGTGTGTGTGTGTGTGTGTGTGTGTGTGAGGTGATGTAAGACAGTCCAGCCCACCACACCCAGAGGTTTTGGTTAAAGTGAGCCCGTTGCCAACGGTTACCAGATAGGTCACAAAGCCTATAAAAACTGTGTGTGTGTGTGTTAATGTTTGTGTGTTTGTGCGTGTGTGTGCTTTTTCACATGTTTGCAAGAGATAAAGAGAAAGAAAGAAGGAAACTACACTAAAAAAGTGTGTCTGTATCGTGTCTCGGCGTGCATGCATTCGTGATCAATTAAGTCGTGCGCGTGTTTTTGCTCTGATTATCCAGACAGACGCAATCACCCAAAACCCTGGCATGGGACCCAATGTCACAACACGCAATCCTCACCGCGCCGTCGTGCCCGAGACCGACGCAGTACAACACAGGGAAGGGAGGTGTGCACGGGGGCCTGTTCCCCCACATGAATATTAATACAGTACAGCCACTCAGGGCATAGCAACCCGGTGGGTAAACACCCCAAATCTGTTGCTAGGGGCCCTGCAGGGGCCCAGAATAGGCCGTCCACGTCGGGGGGGGGGGATCTGAGGCTCAAATCCTGGGATCTGGTGTCCACAGTCCTTGGGGGGGGGGGGTCTGGGGACCGTGGTGGTGGGTGGAGGCTGGTGAAATAGGCTATCGTTTGAAAGACGACAGCTACTGTTGTAACCCTGTTGTTGTTGTTGTTGTTGTTGTTGTTTTTCTCATGAGTGTCACGGCCAGCCCCAGGGTGTAGCTGTCTCCAGCCTCCCGTTAGTCTACATGAGTGTGTGTCCGTGTCGTTGGGGTGCTTCCATACAAACACATACGAGAAGCACACACACACACACACACACACACACACACACACACACACACACACACACACACACACACACACACACACACACACACACACACACACATACACACACGAGCGCACACAGGGGCTGATTCAGTTGTTTTGAGATGCATTGTGTTGATAGGCTATATAGCCAGTCTCTCTGCCTTGTTGTGTGGTAGGATAATAGATTATGGGTTATTTGGTGTTTAGTTCAGTTAAATCAATCGTGATATGAAGAGAAGATAATAAAGAGTGAAAAACGCACCGAACTAATAAACTTGCTTAATGAACCCATAAATGACATCATTTGACTAACATAGCGGTAGTTAGCGGTAGGAGCAGCCTTGTGTGCGTAAAATATGACGATAAAAACAAACGGTAATCAGTGTGTAATTCAAATCACTGGTTTATCGGCCTGTAAAGACCTCTGCTGTGATAAATGTGGTACGCTGCAGAATATAATTTCAACAATATGTCTGCGATGTGCTGATTAAAAAAGAAATGTAAGTCACTATTTTGTGATAAAAACGATTTAAATTGTGTTGCAACTTAAAACCCATACACTGGTGTGAAGGTCAATAACATTCAGCCTGCCTCAAAATGTCCCCATTCCTC